>NC_135235.1:474626742-474926742 GCF_051348905.1 Ranitomeya variabilis | reverse complement strand
GACCACCAATACGTCTTTTTACTGACCTGAGATATAAGAGGATAGCATCCCCATACAGGTGACAATACAGCAGCTGTCAGCTAACAAACAGAGGAACACATATAGCTATGGGAATACAACATGTTCGATGTAAATATTCACTATAAGTATATATCCCATAGCAACTATACTAAACTAATGAAGACCCACTGAAATCAAATTGAGAGCCACCACAGAGGATTCAGTGAACAAAGGTCCAAAAGAATATTAGATTGTAAAAAATATATTTATTAATACAAAAAGTCAATTGACAGAGGACATGGCTAAAAAGTGACAGGCAATGCCACACATACATACATAGGCGGTAATAGACAACATGGTACCCCTGGAGTGATAATTGAGTATAGACATATAACTGCCCAAATACATTGTATCAGCACAAAAAATCACATACCTAGTGGTACACAGCAGGAGGGGGGAGAGCAGAAGACTACGTGTGCCCCTGCTGTGTACCACTAGGTATGTGATTTTTTTGTGCTGATACCAGTGGCGTATCCAGGGGGGAGCAGCCAGGGCATGTGCCCCGGGAGCAGCTGACAGGGGGGCGCCAGCGGGCCGCCTGATGATGCCGCGGTCCAAGGAGGCTCCTCGTCGGCGGCATTCTGCCGCCCGCCCCCACACTAACATACTCAACTACTCCTGGCGGCGCGGTCCCTGCAGGTCTCCGGTTCCCTGGCACCCCAGCTTCTTCCTGTACTGAGCGGTCACATGGTACCACTCATTACAGTAATGAATATGCGGCTCCACCTCCCATAGGGGTGGAGCCGCATATTCATTACTGTAATGAGCGGTAACGGTGATCGCTCAGTACAGGGAGAAGCTGCAGCGCCGCCCCAGGGAAGCAGGGACTGCACCGCGCCAGGAGCAGGTGAGTATAACGGGGAGGGGAGACCTGCGCTGCGCGATATTCACCTGCTCCTCGTTCCGGCGTCACTCCGTCTTCAGCAGTGACGCTGAGGTCAGAGGGAGCGGTGACGTGGTTAGTGCACGCCCTCTGCCTGAGTGTCAGTGCTGATGCTGGAGATGGAGCGGCGGCTGCAACGAGGAGCAGGTGAATATTGAAAAGTGCCGGGGGCCTGAGCGCTGGAGAGGTGAGTGTGATTTTTTTTTTTTTTTTATCCCAGCAACAGCAAATGGGGCAAGTGTCTGTATGGAGCATCTTATGGGGCATAATCAACGTTTCTGCAGCAGTATATGAGGCAAATATATTTATGGAGCATCTTATGGGGCATAATCGACGTTTCTGCAGCACTATATGGGGCAATTATATTTATGGAGCATCTTATGGGGCATAATCAACGTTTCTGCAGCACTATATTGGGCAAACATATTTATGGAGCATCTTATGGGGCATAATCAACGTTTCTGCAGCACTATATGTGGCAAATATATCTATGGAGCATCTTATGGGGCATAATCAACGTTTCTGCAGCACTATACGGGGCAAATATATTTATGGAGCATCTTATGGGGCATAATCGACGTTTCTGCAGCACTATATGGGGCAAATATATTTATGGAGCATCTTATGGGGCATAATCGACGTTTCTGCAGCACTATATGGGACAATTATATTTATGGAGCATCTTATGGGGCATAATCGACGTTTCTGCAGCACTATATGAGGCAAATATATTTATGGAGCATCTTATGGGGCATAATCGACGTTTCTGCAGCACTATATGGGGCAAATATATTTATGGAGCATCTTATGGGGCATAATCAACGTTTCTGCAGCACTATATGGGGCAAATATATTTATGGAGCATCTTATGGGGCATAATCAACGTTTCTGCAGCACTATATGGGGCAAATATATTTATGGAGCATCTTATGGGGCATAATCAACGTTTCTGCAGCACTATACGGGGCAAATATATCTATGGAGCATCTTATGGGGCCATAATCAACGTTTCTGCAGCACTATACGGGGCAAATATATTTATGGAGCATCTTATGGGGCATAATCAACGTTTCTGCAGCACTATACGGGGCAAATATATCTATGGAGCATCTTATGGGGCCATAATCAACGTTTCTGCAGCACTATACGGGGCAAATATATTTATGGAGCATCTTATGGGACATAATCGACGTTTCTGCAGCAGTATATGAGGCAAATATATTTATGGAGCATCTTATGGGGCATAATCGACGTTTCTGCAGCACTATATGGGGCAATTATATTTATGGAGCATCTTATGGGGCATAATCAACGTTTCTGCAGCACTATATTGGGCAAACATATTTATGGAGCATCTTATGGGGCATAATCAACGTTTCTGCAGCACTATATGTGGCAAATATATCTATGGAGCATCTTATGGGGCATAATCAACGTTTCTGCAGCACTATACGGGGCAAATATATTTATGGAGCATCTTATGGGGCATAATCGACGTTTCTGCAGCACTATATGGGGCAAATATATTTATGGAGCATCTTATGGGGCATAATCGACGTTTCTGCAGCACTATATGGGACAATTATATTTATGGAGCATCTTATGGGGCATAATCGACGTTTCTGCAGCACTATATGAGGCAAATATATTTATGGAGCATCTTATGGGGCATAATCGACGTTTCTGCAGCACTATATGGGGCAAATATATTTATGGAGCATCTTATGGGGCATAATCAACGTTTCTGCAGCACTATATGGGGCAAATATATTTATGGAGCATCTTATGGGGCATAATCAACGTTTCTGCAGCACTATACGGGGCAAATATATCTATGGAGCATCTTATGGGGCCATAATCAACGTTTCTGCAGCACTATACGGGGCAAATATATTTATGGAGCATCTTATGGGGCATAATCAACGTTTCTGCAGCACTATACGGGGCAAATATATCTATGGAGCATCTTATGGGGCCATAATCAACGTTTCTGCAGCACTATACGGGGCAAATATATTTATGGAGCATCTTATGGGACATAATCGACGTTTCTGCAGCACTATATGGGGCAAATACAGTTATATGAAAAAGTTTGGGCACCCCTATTAATCTTAAGCTTAATGTTTTATAAAAATTGGGTTTTTTTGCAACAGCCATTTCAGTTTCATATATCTAATAACTGTTGGACACAGTAATGTTTCTGCCTTGAAATGAGGTTTATTGTACTAACAGAAAATGTGCAATCTGCATTCAAACAAAATTTGACAGGTGCATAAGTATGGGCACCCTTATCATTTTCTTGGTTTAAATACTCCTACCTACTTTTTACTGACTTACTAAAGCACTTTTTTTGGTTTTGTATCCTCATTGAGCTTTGAACTTCACAGCCAGGTGTATGCAATCATGAGAAAAGCTACTTAAAGTGGCCACTTGCAAGTTGTTCTCCTGTTTGAATCTCCTCTGAAGAGTGGCATCATGGGCTCCTCAAAACAACTGTCAAATGATCTGAAAACAAAGATTATTCAACATAGTTGTTCAGGGGAAGGATACAAAAAGCTGTCTCAGAGATTTAACCTGTCAATTTCCACTGTGAGGAACATAGTAAGGAAATGGAAGAACACAGGTACAGTTCTTGTTAAGGCCAGAAGTGGCAGGCCAAGAAAAACATCAGAAAGGCAGAGAAGAAGAATGGTGAGATCAGTCAAGGACAATCCTCAGACCACCTCCAGAGAGCTGCAGCATCAACTTGCTGCAGATGGTGTCACTGTGCATTGGTCAACTATACAACGCACTTTGAACAAGGATAAGCTGTATGGGAGAGTGATGCGAAAGAAGCCGTTTCTGCAAGCACGCCACAAACAAAGTCGGCTGAGGTATGCAAAAGCACATTTGGAGAAGCCAATTTCTTTTTGGAAGACGGTCCTGTGGACTGATGAAACCAAGATTGAGTTGTTTGGTCATACAAAAAGGCGTTATGCATGGTGGCAAAAAAACACAGTGCGTTGTATAGTTGACCGATGCACAGTGACACCATCTGCAGCAAGTTGATGCTGCAGCTCTCTGGAGGTGGTCTGAGGATTGTCCTTGACTGATCTCACCATTCTTCTTCTCTGCCTGTCTGATTTTTTCTTGGCCTGCCACTTCTGGCCTTAACAAGAACTGTACCTGTGTTCTTCCATTTCATTACTATGTTCCTCACAGTGGAAATTGACAGGTTAAATCTCTGAGACAGCTTTTTGTATCCTTCCCCTGAACAGCTATGTTAAATAATCTTTGTTTTCAGATCATTTGACAGTTGTTTTGAGGAGCCCATGATGCCACTCTTCAGAAGAGATTTAAACTGGAGAACAACTTGCATGTGGCCACTTTAAGTAGCTTTTCTCATGATTGCATACACCTGGCTATGAAGTTCAAAGCTCAATGAGGTTACAAAACCAAAAAAAGTGCTTTAGTAAGTCAGTAAAAAGTAGGTAGGAGTATTTAAAACAAGAAAATGATAAGGGTGCCCATACTTATGCACCTGTCAAATTTTGTTTGAATGCAGATTGCACATTTTCTGTTAGTACAATAAACCTCATTTCAAGGCAGAAACATTACTGTGTCCAACAGTTATTAGATATGTGAAACTGAAATAGCTGTTGCAAAAAAAACAATTTTTATAAAACATTAAGGTTAAGATTAATAGGGGTGCCCAAACTTTTTCATATAACTGTATATCTATGGAGCATCTTATGGGGCCATAATCAACGTTTCTGCAGCACTATACGGGGCAAATATATTTATGGAGCATCTTATGGGGCCATAATCAACGTTTCTGCAGCACTATATGGGGCAAATATATTTATGGAGCATCTTATGGGGCATAATCAACGTTTCTGCAGCACTATACGGGGCAAATATATTTATGGAGCATCTTATGGGGCATAATCAACGTTTCTGCAGCACTATATGGGGCAAATATATTTATGGAGCATCTTATGGGGCATAATCAACGTTTCTGCAGCACTATATGAAGCAAATATATTTATGGAGCATCTTATGGGGCATAATCAACGTTTCTGCAGCACTATATGGGGCAAATATATTTATGGAGCATCTTATGGGGCATAATCAACGTTTCTGCAGCACTATATGGGGCAAACATATTTATGGAGCATCTTATGGGGCATAATCAACGTTTCTGCAGCACTATATGGGGCAAATATATGGAGCATCTTATGGGGCATAATCAACGTTTCTGCAGCACTATATGGGGCAAATATATTTATGGAGCATCTTATGGGGCATAATCAACGTTTCTGCAGCACTATATGGGGCAAATATATTTATGGAGCATCTTATGGGGCATAATCAACGTTTCTGCAGCACTATATGGGGCAAACATATTTATGGAGCATCTTATGGGGCCATAATTAACATTTGTGCAGCATTATATGGCGCAAATATATTTATGGAGCATCTTATGGGGCCATAATCAACGTTTCTGCAGCATTATATTGGGCAAATGTGTATATGGAGGATCTTATGGGGCCACTATTAACCTTTATGCAGGATTATATGGGGCTCCTGATTCAATATGGATATTCAAAAACACTTAACCTACTGATGTCTCAATTAATTTTACTTTTATTGGTATCTATTTTAACATAATGGGGATTCAGGAATGTACCTTGGCTTGGTCATACAGTTTCAATAGAGTTAAGGTTCAAATGGGGGAGGTTTGGGGGGGGAGGGGGGCACAAAACTGATCCTTTGCCCCGGGCGCAGGAAAGGCTAGATACACCTCTGCTTTTACTTCTTTCAGTTGTTCTGCACAGTGCTTTTCTGATTTTCCCACGATCAGGAAGTCGTCTACGTATGGGATAATGAGAGCATTCTGAATTCTGACATAGGCTGTAATCTCGGCTATTACCTTGGTGAAGACTCTTGGTGCTCCAGACAAACAGAATACAGAATGGCTCGGCATTGAGAATGATTTATTTCCTCTTGTATAAGTAAAGCGACTAAGTTATTTTTGACTGTCTGGATGTATCGGGATATGATAGTATGCATCTTTTAAATCTATGACTACCATGTAGCAATCCTGAAACAGTAGATTTATGGTCGTGCTTATTGATTCCATCTTGAAGGCCTGGTATTTTATGAATCCGTTTAGGCTTTTCAAGTTGATGATGGTTCTGAACACAATGTCTGAATAAAATCCCCTTCCTTTTTATTCTTGTGCTTTGCACAAACCTGTTTCCCTACCAGACCCAAGCAGTGGTGTATCCGGGGGGGGGGCATCCGGGGCATGTGCCACGGGCGCAGACGACAGGGGGGCGCCAGCGGGCTGCCTGATGATGCGGCGGTCCAAGGAGGCTCCTCGTCGGCGGCATTCTGCCGCCCCCACACTGAGATAGTCCCGGCCGGCTCAGAGAAAGTGTTGCGCATCGAATCCCAAGTGTCAGCGGCATAACTACCCCACAGCAGAGCCCCTCCACCGCAGAGAGCCGCACACCACAACTGTTGCTGCCGCTGCTCTGTGCGCACAGGACCTGTGATGAGGTCACAGGAGGGGAGGAGTCAGGAGTCACATGATCAAGGGTGTAGTGCAGGACTCTGCTGGTTGTCATGGTGCTGGACGAAGGTAAGGTTTGTGTGGGGTCAGGAGTGGTTTGTATGGATGTAGCAGAGCAGTGTGTGTATGAGGTGTACGGAGCGAAAGCCGTGTGTGCAAGGTGTATGGAGCAGAGCCGTGAGTGTATGAGGTGTATGGAGCAGAACTGGGTGTGTGCAAGGTGTATGGAGCGGAGCCGTGTGTGTACAAGGTGTACGGAGCGGAACTGTGTGTGTGCAAGGTGTATGAAGCGGAGCCATGTGTGTACGAGGTGTACGGAGCGGAACTGTGTGTGTGCAAGGTGTATGGAGCGGAGCCATGTGTGTACGAGGTGTACGGAGCGGAACTGTGTGTGTGTGTAAGGTGTGTGGAGCGGAGCCGTGTGTGTATGAGGTGTACGGAGCGGAACTGGGTGTGTGCAAGGTGTAAGAAGCAGAGCCGTGTGTGTACGAGGTGTACGGAGTGGAGCCGTGTGTGTATGAGCTGTACGGAGCAGAGCCGTGTGTGTACGAGGTGTACGGAGCAGAGCCGCGTGTGTACGAGGTGTACGGAGCAGAGCCGCATGTGTACAAGCTGTACGGAGCAGAGCCGCGTGTGTACAAGGTGTATGGAGTGGAGCTGTGTATGCAAGGTGTACGGAGCTCAGCCGCGTGTGTAGGAGTAACTAGGTGTGGCCATTATACTGTACGCAATATGTGTGTGTGTTTGTGCGTGCATGCGTAGCGCTGGGGGTGAATGTGCAGAGACGTAAATGGTTTTGTGTGTGTGTGTACGGGGAGGAGAGGCGAGGGCAATGATGGGGCTGACAGGGAGAGTGCAATAATTGGGATGGAGGGGGAGAAGGAAATGATGGATGTGGTGGAATGGGCAATGATGGAGGTGGAATGGGCAATGATGGGGTGGGGGAGGAAATGATGGAGGTGGTGGAATGGGCAATGATGGGGGTGGGGGAGGCAATGATAGAGGTGGAAATTGGAATGGGCAATGATGGTGGTGGGGGGAGAATGCAATGATGGTGGGGAGGAGGAAATCATGGAGGTGGTGGAAAGGGCAATAATGAAGGGGGGGAAGAAATGATGGAGGTGGTAGAATGGACAAGGATGGTGGTGGTGAAAAGCACACTGATGATATTGGAGGGGGAGAAAATGATGGAGGTGGTGGAATGGGCAAGTATGGTGATGGCGGCGGAAAGGACAATGATGATGGTGGTGAAAAGGGCAATGATGGGGATGGTGGGGGAAGAGAAAATGATGGATATGGTGGAAAAGGCAAAGGAGGAAATGATGGCGGTGGTGGAATGGGAAATTATGGGGTGGTGGGGGAGAAAGCAATGATAGTGGTGGTGGAGAAGGCAAAGATGGAGGTGGTGAAGAGAGCAATGATGGGGTGGGGTAGAGGAAAATAATGGGCATATATGAGGAAACAGTATGGGGGAATGGGGGGCATATCTGAGAAAACTGGGGAATGGGTGCAGACAGTATGAGGAGCGAACGGGGGAATGTATGCGTACACAGTACAAGTAGCGATGTGAAAAATGTATGTGTACAGAGTACGGGGAGTGAGGGTGATGGCATGTGTGCAGACACAATGGGGAGTAAGGTGAGCAGGCAGTATAGAAAGTGAGGGGGTAAATATATGAGGAGACAGTATGGTGAACAGGAGGGATGTGAGAGGAGACAGTATGAGGAGGGAGGGGAATAGTGTGAGGAGATAGTATGGGGGAGAAAAGTGAGTGGGCACAGAATAGAAACTGAGTAGTGGGGGCGTAGCATGGGGGGACAGTGTAAGGGCACAGCCAGGAGGGGACAGTATACCAAGGAGGAGGAGTGTGATGAGAGAGTACAGTATAAATACTGGGCCCTATAGGGGGGATACCGTGTGAGAGGACAGTGTGAAGAAGGGCCACTATGGAAAGGAGAGGTCAGTGTGAAGAGCATCTACTATATAATTGTCTAAGGGTCACTTCCGTCTGTCTGTCTTTCTTTCTGTCTGTCTTTCTGTCTGTCACGGATATTCATTGGTCGCGGCCTCTGTCATGGAAATCCAAGTCGCTGATTGGTCTCGCCAGCTGCCTGTCATGGCTGCCGCGACCAATCAGCGACGGCCACAGTCCGATTAGTCCCTCCCTACTCCCCTGCAGTCAGTGCCCGGCGCCCGCTCCATACTCCCCGCAGTCAGTGCCCGGCGCCCGCTCCATACTCCCCGCAGTCAGTGCCCGCTCCATACTCCCCTCCAGTCACCGCTCACACAGGGTTAATGCCAGCGGTAACGGACCGCGTTATGCCGCAGATAACTCACTCCGTTACCGCCGCTAACTCACTCCGTTACCGCCGCTATTAACCCTGTGTGACCAAGTTTTTACTATTGATGCTGCCTATGTAGCATCAATAGGGAAAAGATCTAATGTTAAAAATAATACAAAAAAAAACAAAACCTGCTATTCTCACCTTCCGTAGTCAGACGATGCGCTCGCGCCTGCCGCCAGCTTCCATTCCCAGAGATGCATTGCGAAATTACCCAGAAGACTTAGCGGTCTCGCGAGTCCGCTAAGTGATCTGGGTAATTTCGCAATGCATCCTGGGAACGAAAGATGGCGGCAGCTGCGCGCGCACCGCCAGAGGTTCGCTGGATCTACGCTGGATCCCGGCGGGTGAGTATATAACTATTTTTTATTTTAATTATTTTTTTTAACAGGGATATGGTGCCCACACTGCTAAATACTACGTGGGCTGTGTTAGATACCGCGTGGCTGCTATATACTAGCTGGCCAGTGTTAGATACTATGTGGGCTGTGTATACTGCGTGGGCTGCGTTATATACTACATGGCTGCTATATACTACGTGGGTAGTGTTATATACTACGTGGCTGTGTTCTATACTGCGTGCTATATACTACATGGCCACTGTTAGATACTATGTGGGCTGTGTTATATATTACGTGGCCAGTGTTACATACTACGTGGGCTGTGTTATATACTGCGTGACTGCTATATACTTATACTGCGTGGCTGCTATATACTGTGTGGGCTGTGTTATATACTACGTGGGCTGTGTTATTTACTGCGTGGCCTATATTAACGCATCGGGTATTCTACAATATGTTTGTATGTATATAGCAGCCACATGGTATATACCACAGGCCACGTAGTACTCCTATATACTACGTGGCCTTTGCTATATACTATGTGGCTGCTATATACATACATACATATTCTAGAATACCTGATGCGTTAGAATCGGGCCACCATCTAGTGTACCATAAGAGGGACAGTGTGGGGGTCATATTTTTTGCAGACAATATAGTGAGGGCAATTTTTTATACAGGAGCATTATAATGACACTTGTATCTTTAAGGGCATCATGCGGAGATTTTCTGCAAAAGAGCGGAGAAGATGGAGGTCTGCAGAGACGGCTGTGGATGAGAAAACTCATCATGGGGTCTGGACAAGATGAAGAAAAGGAGAATGACTCCAGAGACGACGTCCTCTATAAGGTACCTGGATGTAAATGTTATTTGTGATACTAACTAATTCTCATGTTTTTATTTATGTTAGGAGCATTAACCCCTTTCTGACATTAGACGTACTATCCCGTCGAGTTGGGGTGGCTATCGCAGCTGACATCCGGCACTATGTGCCAGGAGCGGTCACGGACCGCCCCCGGCACATTAACCCCCGGCGGTATAGGGAAGCATCGCGCAGGGAGGGGGCTCCCTGCGGGCTTCCCTGAGACCTCCGAAGCAACGCGATGTGATCGCGTTGCTCCGAGGGTCTCTTACCTCCTCCTCCCTGCAGCAGGCCTGGATCCAAAATGGCCGCAGCATCCGGGTCCTGCAGGGAGGTGGCTTCACAGCGCCTGCTCAGAGCAGGCGCCGGGAAGCCTGGAGCTGTGCATGTCAGATCGCTGATCTGACACCGTGCACAGCAAAGTGTCAGATCAGCGATTTTACACTATAACATTATGTCCCCCCCTGGGGCAATGTTATAGTGTGAAAAAAAAAATATTCACATGTGTAAAAAAAATAAAATTTATATATATATATATATATATATATATATATATATATATATATATATACACTCACCGGCCACTTTATTAGGTACACCTGTCCAACTTCTTGTTAACACTTAATTTCTAATCAGCCAATCACATGGCGGCAACTCAGTGCATTTAGGCATGTAGACATGGTCAAGGCAATCTCCTGCAGTTCAAACCGAGCATCAGTATGGGGAAGAAAGGTGATTTGAGTGCCTTTGAACGTGGCATGGTTGTTGGTGCCAGAAGGGCTGGTCTGAGTATTTCAGAAACTGCTGATCTACTGGGATTTTCACGCACAACCATCTCTAGGGTTTACAGAGAATGGTCCGAAAAAGAAAAAAAATCCAGTGAGCGGCAGTTCTGTGGGCGGAAATGCCTTGTTGATGCCAGAGGTCAGAGGAGAATGGGCAGACTGGTTCGAGCTGATAGAAAGGCAACAGTGACTCAAATCGCCACCCGTTACAACCAAGGTAGGCCTAAGAGCATCTCTGAACGCACAGTGCGTCGAACTTTGAGGCAGATGGGCTACAGCAGCAGAAGACCACACCGGGTACCACTCCTTTCAGCTAAGAACAGGAAACTGAGGCTACAATTTGTACAAGCTCATCGAAATTGGACAGTAGAAGATTGGAAAAACGTTGCTTGGTCTGATGAGTCTCGATTTCTGCTGCGACATTCAGATGGTAGGGTCAGAATTTGGCGTAAACAACATGAAAGCATGGATCCATCCTGCCTTGTATGGAGCATCTTTGGGATGTACAGCCGACAAATCTGCGGCAACTGTGTGATGCCATCATGTCAATATGGACCAAAATCTCTGAGGAATGCTTCCAGCACCTTGTTGAATCTATGCCACAAAGAATTGAGGCAGTTCTGAAGGCAAAAGGGGGTCCAACCCGTTACTAGCATGGTGTACCTAATAAAGTGGCCGGTGAGTGTATATATATATATACACACATTATATATATATATATATATATATATATATATATATATATATATATATATATATATATATATATATATATATATATATATATATATATATATATATATATATATATATATATATATATATATATTTGTTCCTATAAATACATTTCTTTATCTAAATTAAAAAAAAAACAATAAAAGTAAACACATTTAGTATCGCCGAGTCCGTAACGACCCGGCCTATAAAACTGTCCCACTAGTTAACCCCTTCAGTGTACACCGTAAAAAAAAAAAAAAAGAGGCAAAAAATGGTAGTTACCTGCCGATAACGGTATTTCTCTGATCCCATGATGGCACCACGGAGAGAGGGGTCCGCCCCCAGGGACAGGAAACCTACAGGTGAAAAAGGGCGTACCTCTCTCCCACATCAGTTGGTTTACAGAGCCTTATACAGAACTTCAGCTGCAACTCAATATTTACGCAAATTAAACTTAACCTATTTAACTTAATAGAAGCACCGTGACTAAAATTAATTACTATTATATTATCCAGTGCACACCTGTGTGTGAAAAAGGGAGGGAATATACGGGTGCCATCATGGGATCAGAGAAATACCGTTATCGGCAGGTAACTACCATTTTCTCTATCCCCATGATGGCACCACGGAGAGATTTGAATAGATAGCGCTATTAGGGAGGGACCACTGCCTCTAGAACCCTTCGCCCAAAGGTAGGATCAGAGGAAGTCAAGTCTAAGCGATAATGCTTAAAAAATGTAGACTGGGAAGACCAAGTGGCCGCTCTACATATCTGTTGTATTGAAGCGCCAGCTCTCTCCGCCCAGGATGATGCCACTGCTCTGGTCGAATGAGCTTTTATGTTCTCTGGGATGGCTGTCCCACAGGATGAGTAGGATAGGGCGATGGCGTCTCTTATCCATCTTGCTAACGTTGCTTTCGACGCTTTTTGTCCTTTGCGTGGACCCTGGAAGCAGACAAACAGAGCCCTATCCTTCCTGCACTCCCTAGTGGCTGATAGATACCTAACTAGACACCTTCTTACGTCTAGGGTATGCAGTGTTTTCTCCCCCTCATTTTTAGGTTTGGGACAAAAGGAGGGTAAAGAAATGTCTTGCTTTCTGTGAAACTGTGACGCTATTTTAGGGAGATAAGCTGGGTCGGTTTTTAGAATGACTCTGTCATCAAGTATCTGAGTAAAAGGCGGGCATGAAGATAACGCCTGTATATCGCTGACACGGCGAGCTGAGGTTAGGGCCACTAGGAGTGTGGTTTTCAGAGACAGGATCTTTAGAGGGACTTCTGTCAGGGGCTCAAAGGGAGGTTTGGTTAGAGCGTTTAGTACGAGGTTTAGGTCCCATGGGGGAGAGTTGTGGAGGGGAATGGGTCTGGACCTAGATGAGGCTTTAATAAATCGCATGACCCAACGATTTCTGGCCAGATCGTGATTATACAGAGCTGCTAAGGCTGCCACCTGAACTTTTAGAGTACTTGTAGCCAAGCCTCTTTCCAGGCCTTTCTGTAAAAATTCAAGGACTTTCCCAATAGGAATTTCCCCGGACGGGTCTGCCCCTGATACCGATATGAATTTTTTCCACACTTTCCCATATATTCTAGTGGTTACGGGTTTTCTACTTTGTAATAGAGTGGACACCAGGTTAGGAGAGAACCCTTTGTCTCTTAGTAACCTCCTTTCAAAAGCCACGCTGTCATGTGTAAATTTTTCACATTGGGGTGAAACACTGGGCCCTGGGACAGAAGTTTCGGAGTGTCTGGTAGAACCCATGGACTTGTTATGGACATTTTTCTTAGCCAAGAAAACCATATTCTGCGGGGCCAGAATGGCGCTATTAGTATCACTGTAGATCTCTCCTCCCGAATTTTCCTCAACACTAAGGGGATGAGTGACATTGGAGGGAACGCGTAGGCAAGGTGATAGTTCCAAGGAATTGTCAAAGCGTCTAGAGCTACAGGGTTCCCCCGGGGATCGATTGAGCAGAATGTTTCTACTTTGCGGTTTTGGCTGTTCGCGAATAGGTCTATTACTGGTAGGCCCCAGAGATTCACGATCTGATCGAAGACCGATTGGTTTAGCTCCCATTCTCCCTGTTTTAAGCATGTTCTGCTCAGGAAGTCTGCAGTTTGGTTTTCAGAGCCTTTTAAGTGGAGAGCTGTCAAGGACTTTAGACTGTGTTCCGCTATGTGGAGGATGGATTGGGTTACCTCCATCAGAGCTCGACACCTGGTTCCCCCTTGGTGGTTTAGATATGCCACAACTACTTGGTTGTCCGAAAACACTTTTACGTGATGACCGTGCAGGAGATATAGGAAGTGTGTTAGAGCCAGTTTTACCGCTAGCAGCTCTTTCATGTTGGAAGAGTCTGGCTCCTGACTTTTGTTCCAACTTCCCTGTGCCACCTGATCGCCTATATGAGCTCCCCAGCCCCAGGGGCTTGCGTCTGTTGTTAGAATCTTTTCTGTCGGTAGCGCCCAAGGAACCCCTTTGGCTAGATTCCCTGGGTCTGCCCACCATGCTAGGGAGTGTATTGTATTTGGAGAAATGGTTAACCGCCCGTCTAAATTTCCGTGCAGAGATATGCCTAAATTTAAGGTCTCCCATTGTAGATCCCGGGAATGAAGTTGTGCCCATTGAACTGCCGGAATACAGGCAGTCATAGAGCCCAGGAGGGACATTGCTCTCCTCGGAGTGGTCACTGGGGATACCGTCAGTTGTAATACGGCTTGTGTCATTTTTTGTACCTTCTCCTGAGGAAGATAACATGTCTGCGTGTTCGAGTCTAGGACTATCCCCAAGTACTCCTGTACCCGAGATGGCACCATTTTGGACTTGGGTATGTTTAGTAGCCACCCTAGACTCGACAGGGAAGTAATGACCAGGTTCAACTGTTGTTCGCAGTGTTGAAATGAGTTTCCTACCACGAGTAGGTCGTCTAGATAGGGAACTATTAGGATGTTCTGTTCCCGTATGTGGGCCATTACCTCTGACATTATTTTCGTGAATACTCGAGGAGCGATAGCTATCCCGAAGGGGAGAGCTCGGAATTGGAAGTGTTTGATCTCCCCCTGGATATTCACTGCCAGTCTGAGATATTTTTGGTAATCTCTGTGTATGGGCACATGGTAGTACGCGTCTCGTAAATCTACAACAGTCATGAAACACTGAGGAAAGAGTATTCTCACGCAAGATTTTATTGTTTCCATTTTGAAATGTTGTATCTCCAGGAAACTGTTTCGTTTTTTGAGATTTATGATCGTTCTGTACGATCCGTCCGGTTTTTTCCGGAGAAAGAGGGGAGAATAGAACCCCGTGCCTCTTTCCAGGTATGGAACTTCTTGCAATACATCTTTCTGGATTAGGCTCAGAATTTCCTTCTGGAGAGCTGACTGTTCGAGTGACTGTTTTTGAGGCGTTACCATGAAGGAGTTGCCGGGAGGGACACGAAATTTGAATTTGAGGCCTTCTCGTATAATGCCTAAAATCCAAGGGCTGTTTGAAATTTTTTCCCAGGCTGGAAGAAACTTTGCTAGTCTCCCTCCGACCCGGGAAGTACCTTCATTGAGATTTTTTATTATCTGGAGGGGGGGTTTTGTTGAACAAGAAGCCCCTGTTTTTGTTTCTTCTGTCTTCCCATCCGTCTTTATTTCCTTTTGGAGGTCTTCTGCGCATGAACTTTCTGTTCCGAAAGGAGCGCCTATATGACTGGTTGGGGAACCCGGGAAAAGATTTCTTTTTATCTCCCGCTTTGTCGAAGATGTCGTCCAACGTTGACCCAAACAGAAATTCACCCTCGCAAGGTATTGAACAAAGCTTGGTCTTTGTCTGCAGATCCCCCGGCCAGCACTTCAGCCACAGGGCGCGTCTTGCGGCGTTTGAGAAGGAAGCCGACCTGGCTGACAATCTTGCCGAGTCCACCGAAGCGTCCGCCAAAAAAGCTGCTGCTCCTTTCATCATGGACACTGACTTTTGTAATGTCTCTCTTGGGACTTTCTCTTTTAGTTGAGAATCCAAATGCTCAAGCCATACCATCAGAGCACGGGCCGTGCATGTGGCTGCGATGGCTGGCTTTAGGCCCCCTCCTGCTGCTTCCCAGGAGTTTTTTAAGAAGGTGTCTGCCTTTTTGTCCATCGGATCCTTCAGAGTGCCCATGTCCTCAAAGGGCAGGGCGAACTTTTTAGAGGCCTTTGCTATGGCCACATCCAGTTTGGGTGCCTTGCTCCAGGATGAGCAGGCTGGGTCATCGAACGGGTACTTTCTCTTGGGGGTCAAGAGTACTTTCTTGTCTGGTTTCTTCCACTCTTTCTTGATCAAAGAATGAATTTTTTCATTTATTGGAAATACTCTTCTTTTCTTTTGTTCTAATCCGCCGAACATAATGTCCTGTGCTGTTCTTTTAGGGCGTTCGTCTACCAGACCCATAGTTGTTCTGATGGCCTTTATCAATGCGTCCGTCTCCTCGATGGGGAAGCAACTGCATCCCCCCTCTGATGATAGTGAGGAGGTTTCGGATGTTGATGAATCATTAGAGTCAGATGTTTCATTTTCTGATTCGTCTATACTGGACTCGGGAGACTTATGACCTGATCTATGTTTTTTCCTCGGAATTTTAATGCTTTTGAGGGCATTTTCCACTTGATTTTTTATAAGAGTTTTTAGGTCCGATGCGAACGCCGGAGATTCCTCCTGGATGGTTTTTTCTATGCAGGGCCCGCATAGTTTCTTTTCCCATGAGGAAGATAGCTCTTCCGAACATATCGCACATACTTTGTGTTTTGATTTGGTTGTACATTTCCTTCCCTAAGAGAGAAAAGAAAAATAATCTCGTATTATGTTACCACTTCCACGTGGATCACTCACCCTTTACGGCTAAGAGATACCGTCTCTGGCCTCGGGACTGTATCCACTGGTTTTGTCGCTGGCCGAGTGTTTCCTCCAGAGACTCGGCTGCGTTGAGACCCTGATCGTCCGCTGCTGCTGCGTTGTTGGGATGAAGCGTTCCCCTTGCGCTGATGTTGTGAGCGCGGACGCGGTACTTGCTCAGGTGATGATTGTGCACATTCCTGTGCCTCTTGTGGTTCTTTGCCGCTCATAGTGGCTCCGCACTGCGTTTGCCAAAAGAGAGGGTTTTCCACGCTTTCTCTGTTGAAAACGCCGTTTTTTAAACTTGCCGCCGGCAGAAGCGATCATCTGCGCATGCGCGCGCGTCACTTCCGGTTTGCTGCACAGGCGTCCTATAGGGAGGATATTAGTGGGGACGCCTGTGCGCGCGTTCCAACGTTCCGCCCGAGCCCGTGCTTCCGGTTTGGGCGGCGGTTCAGCGGTGACCTGCGGCGCTTATGCTCCAGCGCCTGAGATGGTAGCGTAGCCGCCGCTACCCCCATGCACCGATTAGCGGTATAGAGGCTGTAACGGTGACCGCCGCCACCTGCCTCTTTCCTCCCCCCTTTTTTTTTTCCTTTGAGGAAGGCAGGCTCGGACCTCCTCACTGCCTTCCCCTGCAACACTCACCCATAGGGCCCGCCGACCCCCGTGGTGGAGCTTCAGGGTCGGATGAAAAGGGGGGAGAAAACCTGCTGGACACAGCCAAGACAGGGCGCCCCCTGTCAGGAACCGACCGGCCAGCACCCTGGAATCCCACGAAGAATCCTTTAGGTACGTGCTGTAGGTTCCCCGTCAGGGACAGGAAACCAACTGATGTGGGAGAGAGGTACGCCCTTTTTCACCTGTAGGTTTCCTGTCCCTGGGGGCGGACCCCTCTCTCCGTGGTGCCATCATGGGGATAGAGAAAACAATGCTTTATTATCATACCGCCAAACAAAAAGTGGAAGAACACGCGATCAAAAAGACGAATATAAATAACCATGGTACCGCTGAAAACGTCATCTTGTCCCGCAAAAAACGAGCCGCCATACAACATCATCAAAGAAAAAATACAAAAGTTATAGTCCTTAGAATAAAGCGATGCAAAAATAATTCTTTTTTCTATAAAATAGTTTTTATCGTATAAAAGCGCCAAAACATTAAAAAATGATGTAAGTGAGGTATCGCTGTAATCATACTGACCCGAAGAATAAAACTGCTTTATCCATTTTACCAAACGCGGAACGGTATAAACGCCTCCCCCAAAAGAAATTCATGAATAGCTGGTTTTTGATCATTCTGCCTCACAAAAATCAGAATAAAAAGCGATCAAAAAATGTCACGTGCCCGAAAATGTTACCAATAAAAACGTCAACTCGTCCCGCAAAAAACAAGACCTCACATGACTCTGTGGACCAAAATATGGAAAAATTATAGCTCTCAAAATGTGGTAACGCAAAAAATATTTTTTGCAATAAAAAGCGTCTTTCAGTGTGTGACGGCTGCCAATCATAAAAATCTGCTAAAAAACCCGCAATAAAAGTAAATCAAACCCCCCTTCATCATCCCCTTAGTTAGGGAAAAATTAAAAAAATGTATTTATTTCCATTTTCCCATTAGGGTTAGGGCTAGGGTTAGGGCTAGGGTTAGGGTTAGGGCAAGGGTTAGGGTTGGGGCTAGGGTTAAGGCTACAGTAAGGGTTGGGGCTAAAGTTACGGTTGGGGCTAAAGTTAGGGTTAGGGTTTGGATTACATTTACAGTTGGCAATAGGGTTGGGATTAGGGTTACCTTTGGAATTAGGGTTAGGGATGTGTTTGGATTAGGGTTTCAGTTATAATTGGGGGGTTTCCACTGTTTAGGCACATCAGGGGCTCTCCAAACGCGACATGGCGTCCGATCTCAATTTCAGCCAATTCTGCATTGAAAAAGTAAAACAGTGCTCCTTTCCTTCCGAGCTCTCCCGTGCGTCGAAACAGGGGTTTACCCCAACATATGGGGTATCAGCGTACTCAGGACACATTGGACAACAACTTTTGATGTCCAATTTCTCCTGTTACCCTTGGGAAAATACAAAACTGGGGGCTAAAAAATAATTTTTGTGGAAAAAAAAGATTTTTCATTTTCACGGCTCTGCGTTATAAACTGTAGTGAAACACTTGGGGGTTCAACGTTCTCACAACACATCTAGATAAGTTCCTTGGGGGGGTCTAGTTTCCAATATGGTGTCACTTGTGGGGGGTTTCTACTGTTTAGGTACATTAGGGGCTCTGCAAACGCAATGTGACGCCTGCAGACCAATCCATCTAAGTCTGCATTCCAAATGCGCTCCTTCCCTTCCGAGCTCTGCCATGCGCTCAAACGGTGGTTCCCCCCCACATATGGGGTATCAGCGTAATCAGGACAAATTGGACAATAACTTTTGGGGTCCAATTTCAACTGTTACCCTTGGAAAAATACAAAACTGGGGGCTAAAACATAATTTTTGTGGAAAAAAAAGGATTATTTTCACGGCTCTGCGTTATAAACTGTAGTGAAACAGTTGGGGGTTCAAAGCTCTCACAACACATCTAGATGAGTTCCTTAGGGGGTCTACTTTCTAAAATGGTGTCACTTGTGGGGGGTTTCAATGTTTAGGCACATCAGTGGCTCTCCAAACGCAACATGGCGTACCATCTCAATTCCTGTCAATTTTGCATTGAAAAGTCAAATGGCGCTCCTTCCCTTCCGAGCTCTCCCATGCGCCCAAACAGTGGTTTACCCCCACATATGGGGTATCAGCGTAGTCAGGACAAATTGTACAACAACTTTTGCGGTCCAATTTCTTCTCTTACCCTTGGGAAAATAGAAAATTGGGGGCGAAAAGATCATTTTTGTGAAAAAATATGATTTTTTATTTTTACGGCTCTGCATTATAAACTTCTGTGAATCACTTAATGGGTCAAAGTGCTCCCACACATCTAAATAAGTTCCTTAGGGGTCTACTTTCCAAAATGGTGTCACTTGTGGGGGGGTGTCAATGTTTAGGCACATCAGAGGCTCTCCAAAGGCAACATGGCGTCCCATCTCAATTCCTGTCAATTTTGCATTGAAAAGTCAAATGGCGCTCCTTCGCTTCCGAGCTCTGCCATGCACCCAAACAGTGGTTTACCCCCACATATGGGGTATCGAAGTACTCAGGACAAATTGTACAACAACTTTTGGGGTCCATTTTCTCCTGTTACCCTTGGTAAAATAAAACAAATTGGAGCTGAAGTACATTTTTGTGAAAAAAAGTTAAATGTTCATTTTTATTTAAACATTCCAAAAATTCCTGTGAAACACCTGAAGGGTTAATAAACTTCTTGAATGTGGTTTAGAGCACTTTGAGGGGTGCAGTTTTTAGAATGGTGTCACAGTTGGTTATTTTCTATCATATAGACCTTTCAAAATGACGTAAAATGAGATGTGGTCCCTAAAAATAAATGGTGTTGTAAAAATGAGAAAATGCTGGTCAACTTTTAACCCTTATAACTTCCTAACAAAAAAAAATGTTGGTTCCAAAATTGTGCTAATGTAAAGTAGACATGTGGGAAATGTTACTTATTAAGTATTTTGTGTGACATAGCTCTGTGATTTAATTGCATAAAAATTCAAAGTTGGAAAATTGCCAAATATCGCCAAATTTCCAATTTTTTTCACAAATAAACGCAGGTAATATCAAATAAATTTTACCAGTATCATGCAGTGCAATATGTCACGAGAAAACAGTGTCAGAGTCACTGGGATCCGTTGAAGCGTTCCAGAGTTATAATCTCATAAAGGGACAGTGGTGAGAATTGTAAAAATTGGCCTGGTCATTAACGTGCAAACCACCCTTGGGGGTAAAGGGGTTAAAGGGGAGGTCCAGGTTTGCAATGAGTCTGCAGTCATTCTTTGTGACTGCAGACTTCTGACTTCTCACAGTGCGCCCTGCACACTGTCAGGATTCTCTCGTGCTGGCGATTTACATACATGCGGTGACATGCTGACTAGACATGTGTGGCCTCAGTCAATGAAAATGAAATGACAGAGTCTAGTCGGAATGTGGTCAGAAGTATACAAATCACATGCTTGTGCTGACATGACTGTCCACCAGCAAGGGAGAATCCTAAAAGTGTGCAGTGCATGCGTTGTGAGAATTCAGAAGCTGCGATGTCAGGATTCAGCTCTGCAGGTTCCAGTAGTCGTCACATGGACACTTCACTCATATGTGACTTTCATACTTATGGTCCTGTGAGCTTCTCTTCTGCTTCTCTCAGTTTTTCACTGAACATTGACCGCATTAGGGAGAGCAGCTCGTGGGTACATGACTAAGTGTGCAAATCGCATATGTCCTGGGGGGGGGCGGGGGCGCCAAAATGTATTCTTGCCCCGGGTGCCAGAAACCCTAGATAGGCCTCTGGACCCAAGACCTCCATCTCTAAGGCTAATTGCTCTTCTGGTGGTCTTCTGGGAGGGTCTCAGTATGAAGGTTTGTCGAGGAATCAGAGAAAAATCTATTCTCAAGCCTATCATATTCAGAATCCAGTTGCTGGAAGAGATGTTTTTCCAGGTCTGGATGGAGAGGGAAAGCCTTCCCACCACCTGTGGATTGGTATCATTGGGAAGATTTTTTGCTCCCTGAAGGTCCTCTGAACATAAAACCGGGATCTTTACTGTTTCTTTGTTCCAATTTCCTTTGTTCTCCTGGAAGACATCCTCTATTATATATCTTCCTCTGAAAATACCCTCTTTTTGGATCCGCTGCGAAAAATCACTGGGAAAGCCATTCTTTCTATCTCCAGCATTTTATAAAATGACATCCAATCTCTTCCCAAATAAGAATTGGCCATCGCACAGGTTACAGCAGAACTTGTTCTTTGACTGGAAGTCTCCTGGGCAGTTTTAAGTGACAAGGCCTGCCTAGCAGCATTTGACAAGCCCAAAGGCCACGCTGCTAGCCGGACAGAATCTGCAGAAGCATCTGCTAAGAATGCTGCCACTCCCTGTATTAATGGCAGGTTAGCCAGAATCCTGTCCCTTGGGGTTTTATCTTTCAGCTGTTCTTCTAAGTGCTGCAGCCAAATCATTACGGAATGAGCAGTACAGATCCCTGCAATTGCTGGTTTTAAGCCCCCTGCTGCAGCTTTCCACGTGTGCTTCAGGTATCCTTCTGCCTTTTTGTCCAGCAGGTCTCTTAGAACACCAGAATCCTCAAATGGCAAGGCTGACCTTTTTGAGGATTTTGACACCGCCACATCTATTATGGGAACCTTGTCCCATATCTCTATAGCCTTCTCCTTAAAAGGATATCTCCTCTTGGAGGATGGGAGTAGGCCCCCGTTTTTTTCAGGTATTTTCCATTCCTTGTTAGTAAGGGTATACATTTTATTATTAATAGGAAAGGTACGTTTCTTCCTCTGCTCTAACCCTCCAAACATCACATGAGGGGATTTAGCAATTTTCTCTTCTTTAATAAGGCCCATAATTGATCTAACGGCTTTAACTAATTTGTCTGTGTCCTCCACCTGGAAACATGATCTACCCTTTGTCACTGTCCGAGGAAGAAGATGAAGAAGATTCAAAATGATATTCTCCTTCTGATATCAGGGAAATATCAGATTCAGAAGAGACTTTCTTAGATATTTTTATTTTCCCATTCTTTATTGGAGACTTCAGGGAGCCCTCCAAATCTGCTCAGATGATAGATTTAAGCTTAGAGGCAAAATCAGGGGTCTCCTCACTAATCGTTCTCTGAATAAAAGCTGAACAGAGTCTTTTCTGCCAGTCACCTTCCTTGTTGTTCCTTTTGGCGCTAGCTTTTTTAGGCCCTCCCTGGTGATAAAACAAAGAAAGGGGCCTATTATAATGGTGAAATTTACGAAGATTACTCACCACCCGCTGTCACTTCAAGGGTACCTGATTCGGATGCTGTTCTGGGATGCATGAAATATCCTCTTTGGACCCCAAGAAGTCCAGGGTCACTGCTCCTCAGACTGGGATGGCTACCGCTCTTGCCGCTCAGACGGCTGCCCCCACTGTGTCCACGCTGATGAGGCCACTGATCTTCCATGATATGTCAGGAAGGAAACCCTGGAGCAGGAGCATCCTGCCTGTGGTCAGACCTCATTTTTAAATGAGGGACCACCACAGCATCTTCCTCCTGGAACATGCTCCTCTGCCAGAATACACCAGGCATGCCATCTCTCAGCATGCTCTGTTACGCGGCGCCTGCGGAGCGCAGTGCCATCAATTCAGGGTACACTTCCCCCGTCATCACTCGGGTACGCCCAATCCCAGTGTTCCTTGCACCCGTGACAACAGTGGAACGTACCGCCATGTTCCTGCGAGTCCTGCTGACGTCATCTGGCGCTGACTTCCGGCGCAGCAGCTGGAGTCATGCCAAACAGAGTGCTCTATTTCAATTGTTTATTTCTGTTAATATTGAAGATTATGGAAAATTTAACCGTGAGCACTACTAGAGAAGGGGTGCTAAGGACAGGTTCCCAAACCATATAGATTATTAGTAAGAGACCTAGCACTCAACTTTAGGTAAGATGCAGCAGGAAAAATTTATTGTAGTAAATACAGGAAAACTTTTTGGTCAATTGTGACCTTCATCAGTTACAGGAGGTTATTAAATAAAAGCCGGTAACGGGAATTATACTTGCTGCACGATCATATATCAAAATTAGTTCAGCGTGGTTGTTGTAGGCAAACCTGCTATGAGCAAATAGGAACATTCCTGGAGCTGCAGTGCTCTCCGACATGGCATCCACCGCTTGTCTCAAGGCCAGCAAACTCGCCTGACCTTAACCCCATAGAGAATCTATGGGGTATTGTCAAGAGGAAGATGAGACACCAGACCCAACAATGCAGATGAGCTGAAGGCTGCTATCAAAGCAACCTGGGCTTCCATAACACCTCAGCAGTGCCACAGGCTGATCGCCTCCATGCCACGCCGCACTGATGCAGTAATTTACTGAACATACATTTCACATGCCAACATTTTGTATTTTAAAATTATTTTTCAAGCGGATGTTGTGAAGTACCATGTTCTAATTTACTGAGATAATGACTTTTGGGTTTTCATTGTCTGTAAGCCACAATCATCAACATTAACAGAAATAAACACTTGAAATAGATCACTCTTTTTGTAATGACTCTATATACGAGTTTCACTTTTTATATTGAAGAACTGAAATAAATTAGCTATTTGATGATATTCTAATTTTGTGAGAAGCACCTGTATATCTTTTAAAGTATTTAACAGCTTATTGGGGGGGGGGGATTTCTTTTTTGTGTTAGAATTTATATATTTATAAACTACAAACTAGGGTTCTTGTGATATAGCTGTATAATAAAAGGCGGCAATATGACTGCTGTAGTGGTGCAGCTGTATGATATCGCACATGATGACAGCGATACACAGATATCACTGTATAATAGATATCAGAGGGTGATGTCACTATGTACATGGGAGCTGATGTTATTGCTGTACTGATTTGGCAGTATTATAAATTGAAAGGGTGATTTTATCACTGTAGTGATATAGCTGTATAATAATAGGAGGCGTTAATGTCCCTTTTGTGCTAATAAGGCTTTACAACGAATGGGAGGTGGTGATGTCGCTTGTGTAGTTGTGGAGTTTCCTTTAGGCTACGTTCTCACGTTAAGTATTTAGCCAGTTTTTTACCTCAGTATCCATAAGCAAAACCAGGAGTGGAACAATCAGAGGAAAAGTATAATAGAAACATGTCGCCACTTCTGTGTTTATCACCCACTCCTTGTTTGGCTTACAAATACTGAGGTAAAATACTGACCAAATATTCTACATGGCCTTAAAGTGTGATAACATCAAGCATCTGGTTGGAAACTGAAGGCCCTTCTACACATAAAGATACAGTTTGCTGAACTCGTAGGTTTCAGCGGTAGATGCTGGCTATAATTTATAAAATATTTTTTTTTTTTAAACCTTTAACTCTTCCTTAACAGATGATGTTGATGGAAAAAAAAGAAAAAGGAAGGATGGGACAGTTTGAATTGCAACAGCCAATCCTTTTTTCCTCTCACGAGATACCCTACAGAGGTGTATGGTGACTGCTTTATCCACTTTTCCAAATTGACAACACGTGCATGCTCAGCCAAATTTAGCATGCATGTGTATAGGAGAGAAACAGCTATTAATCAAAAGCTATGCTGGTGGATGGGCATCTAGAAGGCATTGGCACTTTTCACCACATTTACCAGGGAATCTGCATATTTCTACTAGGATGGTTAGCTTGGAAACCATAGAATGCTTGTTCAAATTTGACATTCCTGTGCAATTTCTCCTGATCAAGTTATAAACATCCTGCTGTCACACACATCAGCATGCGGCCATGATAAATGCCCAAATGAGCAGCATGCTTGATACTGATAACAAGTGGAAATGTAACATTAGCGATCTTCATAATGACCTTACCATCAAGGTCTGTACAAAAGGTACCTACACCCCCCAGCACAGGAGTAATAACAAACTAACCTCAAGGTCTTTCACCCTGATTGGGGTCAATGTCCAAAAGTGCAATAATTTAACGTGTGAGTCACCCACCACAGCCTTGTAAAGACCTTACCTGTCACCAGCAGAGTGAAGTGGGCATTGGCTTCTGTTAACATGGGCATCACGTGGGTCTCAAAGAGATTGAATGCTTTTCCAGTTCCTCCACGGGGATTGAGCAGCACTAAAAAGCGAGCTGGGGAGGGTAATAGGGGTTGGTGATCTGTGATAGGAAATAAGGACATGATCGGTTAATAATATTTAACATTATCCTCCAGCTTCTGTACAATAGGATTGCAGTTTTTGGACTTTAAAGCCTAACATTTCCTGTTCAAACGTTCTAATATACTTTATATTTCAATTCCTTACCGCTTTGCATACGGGGCTGTTTTGATCACAGACCACCTAGACTGGGTATACCTCGATCCACTTCTCCGATAAGAGCAGGACTAGGTCAATGGGGAAAGTATATTCCTATCCCAAATCTTACATGTATTTACAGAAGGTTCAGGTGTAAAAAATATGCAGCAAATGCGTCCGATTCTGTAAGACAATTTGCCCCATTGTGATCGATTGGAGCTAAATCAGGGGCTTTTCTGGGCAGATTTTGCAACAATATTTAACATGAATTTTATTCTCCTAGATGATTTTTTCCCATGGCACACACAAAAATCTGTACAGAGTTCTTTCTCCCGAGCATGTGAATGAGGTAAAGAATTCCCCTATCTAATTACTTGCATTGGATACAGAACATAAGCGGATTTGAGGAGAGTTTAAGATTTGATGAGGATAATCTGTGCCTAAAGCCTAATCAAATTCAAAACGTGTCAAAATGGGCCTCAGAGTTTTTCAGACTCCGCATGTAAACAAAAGTAGCCCATATAAAGAAAAGATTGGACAAAAAAGAACAGGGTAACATTAAAAGGTGTACTTTATTATGTAATTAATAAAAACAACTATAGCAATAATGGATATTCTGATAGTGAAAACTACCAATAGTGGAACCACAGGTGAGAGGCAATTAAGTACATAAAAATGCCATATGACTACTCCAAACATCAATCTTATAAATATATCAAGAGTGGGCACTATATCAATGTAAGAATCAAATAGTAAATAGTACAAACAGCACTAAAAAGGGTGAATAGGATGAAGGAGTAGAAATAAAATCTTAATAGTAGAATGTTACCTCAGACCTGCTGTGCCAAAGCCCCGACGCGCGTTTCAGCCTGTGTGCTCTGCAACATCCAGAGCTGAAGTCTATGTACAGGTACTACAAAGAGTGCCTGATCCTCTGGCGTACAAGGTACGATGGATGTGGACCCTTGTGAAGTAACGGATCACGAGTGCATTGCAGGACTAGACAGGAAATCCCTGGGGCTGACAGGAACAGTAAATATAGGGATAGTCCAGGAGGAACGGTTAGTAATGCTGAAGGTACACTATATTAAGGAAACAAGGAAAAAGAAGTGTTGTGCCCAAATACGGCGTGATACAATCTGATGAACCTGAACTGTCCAACAAAAGTTTGCTTGTTAAAACAAACTGTGTGTCCCCTGAATTTTCTGCGGCGGTTCCTGAAGATGGAGGCCTGCGGCCTTCAAATGAGTGTGATGCACCCCACATCTGGTAGCACATTGGGACTGGGACATGATTTTCCTGTAAAGTACCAGGGCGTTATAGAGAAGCAGCTCATCCACGACTATCGCCCTCAGTGACTTTACATCTGCACAACTTCTTTGTCCTAAGATACTCCATTGCTGCTCAATGATTGCTGCAGATGATTACTGGACATGTGAAATTTATATCTTGTCATGTTCTAAACATGTACAGTAAATAATGCCAATGTGTGACACAAGCTGGTGGATACAAATATTTCTAAGGTACACAAATATTATGCTTTGAAAATCTTAAGTAAGGTTTGGGGGATCTCCAAATTCTACTTTTCCTTATCAGCTGCGCACAGCTTGGTTCTTGCCATGATCAAAACAGCCCCTGCAAACCTAAATGGGAAGCCCTTTCTATTCCCTCAGAAAGAGCACTTCAACCCAAGTTATCTTTACATACACGTTTCCACAGGGTGTCCTGTCCTGCTTAGAAGTTTTCTCCCACCGTTGTAAACCATCATCTAGATCTGCACAACAGTCCCAGCTCCCAATTTCCTTTTGCGTTAAAGATATGGGGACATGACCAAAATATCTAAATGGGTGAATTCTTCATCGAGGTACAGAATTGGACTACTTCCCAAAACTAATTAAAATGTCAACAATGAGGAGCAGTGTTGCGGAAAAGCAATGCCTGTACTATTAGGCAGCATTATGTTGCTGAGAAGAGGCAGATGCTTAGAACAAAGTGCCTATACTGAGAGAAACGACACAAAAACTGTATGATCAGGTTTAGCCCAGGATTAGACAAGTGTATGAAAGATCATCTTATTGTCATCCATGTGCCTGTCTTTTTCATCCATATATCATTCATTTTTATAATATATACGTTACATGTTATATATTATACTATTATAATGTATATACGGTACAGACCAAAAGTTTAGGCCATGTTCACACTTTGCGGTTTTTACCGCGGATCCGCGGCGATTTTGATGCTGCAGGTCCGCAGCAGTTTCCATAGCGTTTACATTAACATGTAAACCCTATGGAAACCGCAAACCGCTGTGCACATGCTGCGGGAAAAACCACGCAGAAACGCAGCGGTTTAAAACCCGCAGCATGTCACTTCTTTGTGCAGAATCGCAGCGATTCTGCACCCATAGAAATGCATTAAACCGCTTACTTCCCGCATGGGGCTGTGCCCACATTGCGGGAAGTAAGCGGTTAATGTGCGGGTGGTACCCGGGGTGGAGGAGAGGAGACTCTTCTCCAGGCCCTGGGAACCATATTTGGGGTAAAAAAAAAGAATAAAAATAAAAAATAATGCTATACTCACCTCTCAGCGCTGCCTGCGGCTGTCCGGTCTCACTTGCTGTGCGAGCAGGACCTGTGGTGACGTCGCGGTCACATGACCGTGATGACGCCGCGGTCACATGACCGTGACGTCACAAAGGTCCTTCTCGGCACAGCATCTTTGGAATCGGACCTCCGAGTGAGTGCAGCGCCGAGGAGATCCGGACATCAGAGGGTGAGTATAACCAATTTTTATTATTTTTATCATTACTATTGATGCTGCATATTGCTGCATATGCAGCATCAATAGTACAGGAGTAATCCCACAGCGGAAACCGCGGAACAAACCGCGATAAATCTGCAGGGATAACCGCAGCGGTTTTGCCCTGCAGATTTATCAATTCCGCTGCGGGATAAACCCGCAGAGCACACCGCAATGTGTGAACATGGCCTTAGACACACCTTTTCATTTAAAGATTTTTCTGTATTTTCATGACTATGAAAATTGTACATTCACACTGAAGGCATCAAAACTATGAATTAACACATGTGGAATTACATACTTAACAAAAAAGTGAGAAACAACTGAAATTATGTCTTATATTCTAGGTTCTTCAATGTAGCCACCTTTTGCTTTGATGACTGCTTTGCACACTCTTGGCATTCTCTTGATGAGCTTCAAGGGGTAGTCACCGGGAATGGTTTTCACTTCACAGGTGGGATTTCTTGCCTTATAAATGGGGTTGGGACCATCAGTTGTGTTGAACAGAAGTCTGGTGGATACACAGCTGATAGTCCTACTGAATTGACTGTTAGAATTTGTATTATGGCAAGAAAAAAGCATCTAAGTAAAGAAAAACGAGTGGCCATCATAACTTTAAGAAATGAAGGTCAGTCAGTCCGAAAAATTGGGAAAACTTTGAAAGTGCCCCCAAGTGCAGTGGCAGTGACATTAGACCAGTGGAAATCTGTGCTTTGGTCTGATGAGTCCACATTTGAGATCTTTGGTTCCAACCATCGTGTCTTTGTGCGATGCAGAAAAGGTGAACGGATGGACTCTACATGCCTGGTTCCCACCTTGAAGCATGGAGGAGGAAGTGTGATGATGTTGGGGTGATTTCATGGTGACACTGTTGGGAATTTATTCAAAATTGAAGGCATACTGAATCAGGATGGCTACCACAGCATCTTGCAGCGGCATGCTATTCCATCCGGTTTGCGTTTAGTTGGACCATCATTTATTTTTCAACAGGACAATGACCCCAAACACACCTCCAGGCTGTGTAAGGGCTATTTGACCAAGAAGGAGTGTGATGGGGTGCTACGCCAGATGACCTGGCCTCCACAGTCACCAGACCTGAACCCAATCGAGATGGTTTGGGGTGAGCTGGACCGCAGAGTGAAGGCAAAAGGGCCAACAAGTGCTAAGCATCTCTGGGAACTCTTTCAAGATTTTTGGAAGCCCATTCCCGGTGACAAAATCTTGAAGATGATCAAGAGAATGCCAAGAGTGTGCAAAGCAGTCATCAAACAAAAGGTGGCTACTTTGAAGAACTTAGAATATAAGACATAATTTCAGTTGTATCACACTTTTTTGTTAAGTATATAATTCCACATGTGTTAATTCATAGTTTTGATTCCTTCAGTGTGATTGTACAATTTTCATAGTCATGACAATACAGAAAAATCTTTAAATGAGAAGGTGTGTCCAAAGTTTTGGTCTGTACTGTATGTAATATATATATATATATATTTAAAAAAAATATATCACATACTGTTTCCTATGTTAATAATTGCAATGTACCAGAAAAATCAGATGCTATATGGATGATACATATGGAATACAGGTTTTCTTTGTGAACTGATAGACTTGAATAGGTTAGGCTCATCCATAATACAGAAAAGACTAGTGTATGCCCTGATTATTATTATTTTTTTTTTCACACTGACACTAGATGTGGGTGAAAAAAAAAACTGTCATCTGAACAGCCCAATTAAATAACATTGGCCTGTGCCGTCTACATGCCATCTGATTCTAACAAGGACATCACTCGTACATACAATACACTTTACTTAAACCTTAACGTAGTAATTTATTGGCCGATTTTACTGAATAGCAAAACAGGTCCCATAGAATACATAGAGGAGTTTAACTTTCTTTAAAGGGAACTGGTCACGTGTCACATCAGATAACGCTATTAAAGGGACTGTCAACATAGAATGACTGTGCAAACGAAGTCCTGCCACTTGTTGCATCATGGCGTGGCCAATCTTTTAAATACACCTTCCTTCTATCTCCATACTTCTCAGGCTCTATGAAGCCAGAGCTGTCAATTAAAGAATGGTGGGTGGAGACAGAGGGATACCAAGCATGTGAGAAGGTGTAGTTATAGGTTTGGCCCCACCGTGGGTGCACTGAGCGTCTGTACTTGGTTTAACAGGCATTCTTTGCCGAGAGAGGTCCTTTTAAAAAAATGTCAGGGACCGTGTGTCTGGGATGTCAAATCCAAGTGGCTTGTCGCTGGCGATTGCTCCCAGTCCGCTTCTAATGACTGACCAGTCTCCCTATGCATGTGTATACCGAAGAACTTATCAGTTTAGGCTGTATTATGGTTTTTGTTTTATGCAAGGCCATAATTGTGCTGCCATACAGGTGCATAACCCACCTTTCTAATCCCACTGTGCCTTCAAAGGTCTCAGATTTCAGAAAGAGACACATGGAGGTTCTGACTGATTTCTGTACAATTCTGAACAGAAAAAAAACATGGCATGTTCTATCAGACTCAGTGTTTGTGCAAGTAGGAAGCATTGCTCCTAGGGGAGATGATCTTTGTACACAGTCCAACAGCGACCTTATGGCAGTGCATAAAGGCTAGATATCTTTGTTTTACAGGTGCCATAGCGTCTCTGCAGTGTGTGTGAATCCTAAGTGTCCGACTGTACAATGAAGTTTCGTTGTGCTTGGAATGTGCGCGAACCTGTCACACCTGTCTGACTGTTGTCCACCTGGTGTTTGTTAGCAGTGCACAGGGGGGCAATGATCTGGAAGCAGGTCACTGAGTCATCGGTGTGCAAACAAAGCTCTCTGTGGCGGTGGGACACAACATATGACAAGCTAGTGCAGATTCGTCATTGTTTAATATGATGGGGAAAACAACAGTTCAGCATTGCAAAAATGCATCCAAATGATAGATAATATACCCCTTAATATAAGAAAAGTCAATATAAGACCTCATGTACATAAGCGTATTCCATAAGAAATAAATCCCATCGTATTCACATTTTAGGAAACACCTGTCATTATTTTCCAGAGTGCCATTCCAAAGCTGATGACCGACCAGAAATATCCAATGCAAAAAAGTGATGGACAGGCACATCTAATAAGAAATCTTCAAGCTTTATTCCAAATCTATAGACATACATAAATACATAGAGCTCTATGACTAAGGGCACAGTAGGCGTCCGAGCGGTTCCTGTACCACATCATCCTTGTATGGAATTTTAAAGATATGATTTTGGCATAAACCTTGAAGACTTGTTATTATTGAATGTGCCTGTCTACCTCTTTTTTTGCATTACATAAGCGTATCCCGCCATATAATGGAAAAAATAAATCAAATCATTATCCATGTGATACAATAATGGAGATATTCTTCTCTAAAAGCAGGGGTGGGGAACTTCAGGCCCCAGGGCCATTTACTGCCCTCGATGACCTTTTATCAGGCCCCAAGCAGATTCTCAGGGACCACATTCTTGGGCAGGGAGGTGTATTTTGATTGCCACCAGCTCATTAATTTCTTCCTGCTCTGTTAGTACACACACATAGTGGTCACTACTGAACACTGAAGGGCATGCAATGAAAGATTACGTCCTGACACCAGTGCCAGAGTCACGATGTACTTTGTGGGCAGAGTTTGTACAGCCCCCGAAGGATGGTATAAATATCCAAATGGCCCTTGACAGAAAAAAGATTCCCCACCCCTGCTTTAAAGTATTCCTTCTAGCTTCCGTTTACGGTGCAGCCCTTTAGGGCATGTGCTTACGATGTTTCTTTAAAGGTGTATCCGCTCCAAAAAACGCCTAAAAAAGCATATACCGTAGAAACTGCTAAAAATAATGAACATATACACTGCAATGTGAAAACGCCTTGTTTGAGCTTCCTTTAACTTCAGACTTAGGGTACTGTCACACTCTGCAACTTTCCAACGATCACGACCAGCGATACGACCTGGCCGTGATCGTTGGAAAGTCGTTGTGTGGTCGCTGGGGAGCTGTCACACAGACCGCTCTCCAGCGACCAACGATGCCGAGGTCCCGGGTAACCAGGGTAAACATCGGGTTACTAAGCGCAGGGCCGCGCTTAGTAACCCGATGTTTACCCTGGTTACCAGTGTAAAAGTAAAAAAAAAAAAAACGTACATACTCACATTCCGGTGTCCGCCAGGTCCCTCGCAGTCTGCTTCCCGCTCTGACTGAGTGCCGCCGTAAAGTGAAAGCAGATCACAGTGGCGACGTCACCGCTGTGATCTGCTCTCACTTTCCGGCCGGCAGTCAGTCAGAGCGGGAAGCAGACGGCAAGGGACCTGAAGGACACCGGAATGTGAGTATGTACGTTTTTTTTTTTTTACTTTTACGCTGGTAACCACGGTAAACATCGGGTTACTAAGCGCGGCCCTGCACTTAGTAACCCGATGTTTACCCTGGTTACAAGCGAACGCATCGCTGGATCGCTGTCACACACAACGATCCAGCGATGACAGCGGGAGATCCAGCGACGAAATAAAGTTCCAAACGATCTGCTACGACGTACGATTCTCAGCAGGGTCCCTGATCGCTGCTGCGTGTCAGACACAGCGATATCGTATGGATATCGCTGGAACGTCACGGATCGTACCGTCGTAGCGATCAAAGTGCCACTGTGTGACAGTACCCTTAGAGAACTATAAAGCATTAAAAAAAAAAAAATTATACAGTGTATGTATATATATATATATATATATATATATATATATATATATATATATATATATATATATATATACACACACACAATATATAACGTCAATTCTTCAGGTGGCCTTTGATTGGAAGCCGCACATTATAATACGTTATATTAAAAAAAAAAACACGAGTTTGTCTATGAGTTCTCGTATAAGCATCTAGTAAAAAATATCGGACCCCAAATATTTAAACTCTATAAAAGCTCATCGATTCAGATTTATTTGAACTTTCTCACTTTAATGGAAATTCTGTTTAAAATAAGCCATATATAATATACATCAGAATTCTTAGATGCGCCCTTCAATCTGCAGGATAGGTGATAACCTGCTGATCGGTGTGTGTCCCACTGCTGGGGTCCACATTGATCGGCATAATTGCGGAATCTTTTTTTTATCCTCATCATTAGGTTGGCAGTTCAGGACAAGATTGCTGCCCCATTCATTCTCCATTCATTCTACACAAACGATTGCAATCTCGGAAGCACAATAGAGAATGAATAGAGTGCCATTCACACATTACTGCTCCATTCTACCATTATAATTGGGATAAAAGTCCCCTTTTCGGCAGATTTGTGCAGCTTCCATAAGTCACCCCCCCCCCCCCCAATCAATAAGTTATCATCTCTCCTGTGCATAAGCAATAGCTTCGTTTCACCGGACAACCTCTTTAAACTCCACTATTTCACTTGTGTTTATGCAACTTTTGGCACCGAAGAAGTGTTTAGGATTATGAAAAAGTGTCACTAATCTACACATGGGGCCATGAGGTGGCCTCTGATAAGGCGGCCTACTCCCATACAGGAGTGTATTCATAGCAACCTTCCTTATTTTTATACTGGAATATGATATAACATGGATTATTAATGCAAACAGACAAATAATGTAATAAGGACAGCTCTACTTCTCAGTCAATATTACATTTGTGACAATATACATTGGTATTAGCAGATAAATGATTTAGACTTGAAGGTACTTTGGTTACCATTCCATGTATTTACAGGAGACATTGTGGCATCGTGATATAGCTGGCAGCATGTGACAGATGTATCAAAACTGGGGAAAATAAAAAGTTGAGTGGTTGCTTCTAGCAAACAATAAGATTTCAGTCTAAATTTTCCAAAAAGGCATCGGAGAATTGAGAGATAGAATCTTATTGGTTGCTTTCGGCGACTCCATCACTTTTCCATTACCATACTGTTCATAAATGACAATTATAAAAAAAATCATTATCTTAAATTTCAGATCTGTCCAATTCCTCCGAGAGGCATTTTAATTACGGTGTATACCATTGGTCCCATATATTTCCTTGCTATTTTGTACATTTGGCTAATGAGTCAACTCCAAAAACAGGTGACTCGTTTGCTACATACCTGGCACAACATCTCCATCCTGTTGACCTATGCCCTATGTAAGTTAGACTTACCATGCTCATAAGACAGCTGGCATATCTTCTGTGCCCAGGTCTTTGCCAGGTTCAGGTTCTGTTCTCTATCCCTTGATGCCTCTGTCCGGAATGTCCTGGATATTCGCTGCCGGTAGGTGGTGGCCCCCAACATCCCTCGAAGAGGATAAAATATGACTTTACAGTAGCCTCCTATGTCTTTGGGGTCTTTACCCCTAAAAGCACGACAACTAATGCAGTCAGAAAGATGAAAGGTGGTCTGCATGGACCCGGCGGAAGCAGCTGACAGGCTCTGGATGCATAGCTGAGTTCTGGTCAAAAGCAAAGACAGGGCATTGCCATCTTCGGGCACCTGGGTGAAGGTGTCACAGAGGAGAATGTCAGTTGGGACATTGGCTAAGCCTGGAGCTTCTCCCATATTTTGGACCCTAAATAGATTCAAAACTGCTGACAAATATTAAAGAGCATAGGTAGAAAGTATACAGTGCTCAGGTGGTGAGCTTAATAGAGAATCGGAGGGAAAGGCACCAGTCTGGCAAAGAAAAAGAAAAGTAATGAGAAAAGCAGACTGCAGAGGAAAGCGAGCACACCCAGCCCCTCCGCCTGTCAGTTCACATTTGACTCCCTGTGTGCCTCTCTGAGTTCCTAGTTGTAGTCTGCACCTGCTTCTCCCTGCTGCCCCCTAGTGCCAATATTGCAGACCATCCAGTCTCTAGTGAGCACACCGAAGACTCACCTGTGCTGCAGGCGAAGCCTTTAGCTCATTGCGCCATGGTGGTAATGATGCGGTATTTTTGCACGGCTATATTTGCGTTTTGTTTTCCTATTCATCTTGCTTCAGTTTGTAAAAAAATGATCATGGGATCTTAACCTAAAGACGACTTGTGCTGCTTGTATGTTTTGGGTATTTTCACTGCTTCAGGTTTCTAAAGACACTAACTGGTTAAAAGAATTGAGCTTGGCAATTTTTAGGTGTTATCTATTCTGAAAACACTCCATACCTCATAATAGCAGTCAAGGGGAAGGCTTGAGGCTTGAAAGATTATGCTTCCACGGTCAGGAATGGCTCAGGATTTGACGCAGGTAAAATCTGATTCTGAGGTCACTGGCAGATCACCTGCGTTTTTTTATGCTTTTTTTTTCATGCGGATTTGTACGTGTTTTGTATGCTAAGTAAAGATATACAAAAGTACAACTCGTTCCGCAAAAAAAACAAGCCCTCACATGGCCATATTGACGGAAAAATAAAAAAGTTATGGCTCTGGGAAGAAGGGGAGCAAAAACAGAAAATCCCAAGGTCGTGAAGGGGTTAAAGGCTTGCTCACATGTTACAGTTTTAAGTTTTTATACATTCTTTTTTTCTTTCTAGGTTTTGTGGGATGGAAAGTACAGTATTCTACAGTAGCAGCAAAATGAATGAGATTTCTAAAATCTCAGTCACACAGTGCGTTTTTTGTTTTCCTAGCATTTCTTGTTCTCAGGTAACTTAAAAAAAAGAAAACAGAATATGAATTACTAGATGGTGGCCCGATTCTAACGCATCGGGTATTCTAGAATATGTATGTATGTATATAGCAGCCACATAGTATATAGCACAGGCCACGTAGTATATAGGAGCCATGTAGTATATAGCAGACAAATACTACGTGGCCTGTACTATATACTATGTGGCTGCTATATACATACATACATACATATTGTAGAATAGCCGATGCGTTAATACAGGCCACGCACTATATAACAGTGGCCACGCAGTATATAACACAGCCCAAACAGTATATAACACAGCCCACGTACTATATAACACAGCCCACGCAGTATATAGCAGCCACGCAGTATATAACACAGGCACACAGGTGACTTAGTATATAAACACAGGCCACGCAGTATATAACACAGAGCACGTAGTATATAGCACAGCCCACGCAGTATATAACACTGCCCATGTAGTATATAGCAGCCACGTGGTATATAACACAGCCCACGTAGTATTTAGCAGTGTGGGCACCATATCCCTGTTAAAAAAATAATTAAAATAAAAAATAGTTATATACTCACCCGCCGGGATCCACCGAAGCTCTGGCAATGCGCGTGCGGCTGCTGCCATCTTCCGTTCCCAGGATGCATTACGAAATTACCCAGATGACTTAGGGGTCTCGCGAGACCGCTAAGTCTTCTGGGTAATTTCGCAATGTATCTCTGGGAACGGATGATGGCGGCAGGCGCAAGCGCATCGTCGGACGACAGAAGGTGAGAATAGCAGGTTTTTTGTTGTTTTTTTATTTTTAACATTAGATCTTTTTACTATTGATGCTGCATAGGCAGCATCAATAGTAAAAAGTTGGGGACACACAGGGTTAATAGCAGCGGTAACGGAATGCGTTACCCGCGGCATAACGCGGTCCATTACCGCTGGCATTAACCCTGTGTGAGCAGTGACTGGAGGGGATTATGGAGCGGGCGCCGGGCACTGACTGCAGGGGAGTAGGGAGGGACTGTGCCTGTCGCTGATTGGTCGCGGCAGCCATGACAGGCAGCTGGCGAGACCAATCAGCGACGCGGGATTTCCGTGACAGATGTTGCCGACAGAAAGACGGAAGTACCCCTTAGACAATTATATATATAGGTTTTCAGTGTGTTAACTGAAGTTTTTCCTAATTGAGATCGATTCAATTCACACTATAAATTTTATTGCAGAAAGCTCTACAGCTGAAAATCTTATCCATTCATCTGAGTGGATGAGATAGTTAGGCCGGGGTCATGCTTGTGAGTGTGATGCGAGAAACTCGCGCATCAATACCCGGCACTGCCGCCGGCACTCGGGAACGTAATGTGCAGCTGCATGTATTTTTATGCCGGCGACAGTGCAGGGTATTGATGCGAGAGACTCGCGCCAGTTTCTACGGCACATACAATACTGATTAATTTGTGGGCGGAGTCATCGCGTTCTGTACTGACAATGTCTCCTGTAACGTGTATGGCTCATGACCAGCCCCAGCCCCTCCTGTGATGTGTATGCACCCAGCACCTCCTGTGACTTGTTTGCCCCCAGCCCTTCCTATGATGCCCCCATGTCTCCTGTAATGTATAAGCCCCCAGCCCCTCCTGGAATGTATATGCCCCGATGTATCCTGTGATGTGTATGCCCCCAACCCCTCCTGTGACGCGTATGTTGCCACTTCCTCCTGTGATGTCTATGCCCCCGTGTTTACAGCGATGTGTATGCCCCCAGCCCCTCCTGTGATGTATACAGGGCTACCATCCCGCCTTGTCACATTGAACATAACTGGGACAGTCCTAACTCTAATATTAAAAACAAAAAACATTACCGTTTGGCAAGTGACATGCTTGTAGATAAGGGCTGAGACGGAATGAGCCCAACTAGTGGACACTGTTATGGACCTGGTGGTTAGGAGCACCTGGAATGACCTGATGGTTAAACTAGACGACAGGACAAGCTCTGGGAAGTGGGATCTCTGCTGACCGCAAACCCTAATCCCATCACAAACTAGAAATAGCCGTGGAGCGTACCTAACTCTCACTAGACGCCTCTTCACAGCCTAAGAGCTAACTACCCCTAAAGATAGGAAATAAAGCCTTACCTTGCCTCAGAGAAATTCCCCTAAGGAAAAGGCAGCCCCCCACAAATATTGACTGTGAGTTAAGAGGAAAGTCACAAACACAGGAATGAAACAGGTTTTAGCAAAGGAGGCCAGTCTTCACTAAAAAGACAGAGGAAAGAAAAGGGATCTATGCGGTCAGCACAAAAAACTACAAAAAGCCACGCAGAGTGTGCAAAAAGACCCCCGCACCGACTCACGGTGTGGAGGTGCCACTCTGCACCCCAGAGCTTCCAGCTAGCAAGGCAATATCATGATAGCAAGCTGGACTAGAACTTAGCAAGTACTAAGAAATATATTCAGTACACAATGAACAACAAATGAACTAGCAGGGACTTAGCTTCTGCTGGAGTAGACAGGTCATCAGAAAGATCCAAGAGAGATCTGAACCAGTACTGAGACATTGACAGCTGGCATGAAGTAACGATCTGAGTGGAGTTAAATAGAGAAGCCAGCCTAGCAATAAACGAGGCAGCTGAGGAAGCAACCTCAAGAACCAGCAGTTCCACTCACAGCCACCAGAGGGAGTCCACGGACAGAACTCGCCGAAGTACCATTCATGACCACAGGAGGGAGTTCGAGAACGGAATTCACAACAGGACACATAGCCAAGAGAGACGACATCAATAATGCCCAACACAAAAGGAAGGCAGGCCATGTAAGAGGTCGCAGAGAATGTCGTATGCCCCAAGCACGTCCCGTTTGAACATTGGTAAATGTTGACTGTATTTCACTGTATGTTTCTTTATGCTGCTAAATGTACTATTGTATATACGTATATTATATTCATGTAGGGAACGTGCAGTATTAAAGTTAGCCCACTAGATGGGGCACATTAGGACCAGATAGTGGTAGTACAGTGAATAGTTAAATTAGGAGGGGCCAGATGTGGGTAAGACAGGAGCATTTCCTGAAAGTAGTCAGTAGGGCCAGAGAACCCACACAGCTCAGCAGGGCCTTAGACATACATAGTGGGCCTTGTAACGTTGAAAGTGAGAAGCCAGTCATCCAAGGCCAGGAAGCTAGGAATCGCAGCAGCACAGGAACGCAGGTGGCTCTATCATGTGGCAGCATGCTACGTGGGCAGATGCCCTTTTGTCTCGGGTCAAACGGACAGAGGAACACCTAAGAGTAGTGAAGCTGGACAGGGAGTGATGCGCCCACAGGACAGTGGGGTACTCAGTACGTGGACCTGGGAATCAACGTTAAAGGGGGTTAAATGTTCAAAGTTACTCGTGACGCCACCTGTGGAGTTCTGTCAATGGGACAGACGCTGCATTAGAGGGGTCTCCTGGGGGATGTTGCAGCCCAGATGTTATACTTTGCACAGGTGAAGCGGAGTCCCCAGGGATCCTATTGTGTGTGGCGTAGATGGTAAAGCCAGTGAATAAATGGAGGAGACAGGCTGTAAGTCTTTACCTGGTTTAATTGTGGGTGACAGGCCACAGTCCAGGGCACCGGCAACAGGTGATTAGAAGTCCGGGTAGTCCAGAGACAAGTGGAATCCCCCTTGGCAGATCAGGTAGGAGCCTTCCACTATGCCCTTACTGTCTCTGAGTTCCCTGCTGCCACTAAGTGTCCCAAGCAAAGTCCTTAATCATTCTCCTGTCCAGGGACCAGTACCTGTATGGCAGGCAGCTTGAGCCGTGCCTACTGGGGTCCTTTCACGGTGACTCCAGGCTCCAAGGTGCTGCTGTGCCACAGGTAAATATGGGCAAGGTCCATGAAATTCAGTGCCCTCCGGTTCTGCTCTGTGTATTATAGTCCACAAAAGCCTCGGGTTCCCGCTACCCGGCTACTGCGCTCTGACTCCCAGGAGGACTTCCTAGTCCCCTGCTGGAGTCCAGTACCTCCACTGTGCTCTGTCCCTGTCTGTCCTTGCACACAGACTCTCTGTACAGACTGAACTAGCTCCTCCTCTAAACCAGGATCTTTATCCAGGGAAGCTGCCCTAAAACAGGGTTTTGAGCTCACCCTCCTAGTCTGGATTTGAAAGGTGTTGTGTGTGTCAAAACCTACCAAAGGGAATCTCACTTGTCTCCAGACATAGCACTACTGTGCACTACTGTGGTACCCGAACTCCTGGGTGCCCCATTCCCCCTCCCCCCCCCGTTAAATCCAGTACTCCTGGACTGGGAAAAGAAACATAAAAAACAGGTTAACAAAGACATTTTTGCAAATACATTTGAAACACATCAAAACAGGTTAAACTTTTCATCCCTTACGGGAGGCACGGTTCTTGAATGTTGCACACAAATTTATAAAAGTATATCTGGCCTTATACCAGGGTGTCCATGTTCATAAGTTTATAAAAGTACATAGGGTTTTGTCTTTGGTCTGTAGAAACAAAGAAAGGCTCTACCCATGCCGGCAAGTGGGCAGAACCAGGGTGCACCTTGAGGGTGCCAAACTTTTTACAATAAAAGTTTTTGGGTAATCACTGTTCATTACCTCAATGTCCATTTTTAACCTGTAATGGAATACATGCAAACATTTTAAAAAGGTAACACCAATTATTGACAGTCCCTATAACGGGCTAGGATTTGACCCTTGGCGCTATGAGTAGACCTACGTACTTCCTGGTCTACCATGTTTGTTGTAGTATACCCACTAGTGTATGTACTATGTGTAGACCTGCATTGTGTAGGTACTAGGTAATTGTCTGCGAGTTCTCATATTCACCATAGGTCTGACAGTTTCACCAATAGCAGAGGGTGGGTTTTCTGGTTCCACTGCTTGGGTGGCATTGGCTGCTTGAACCTGCTGGTGTAGAGTCTCTTCTGGTTCAGGATGGTTCTGAGTCACTTCTTGTTTTTCCGGCTGGGGAAAAGATAAGACAGGTATCACTATGGCTTGATGTATGTGAGTCCAAGACTATGGAAAATCTCCAAGAACAGTGTGAATTTTCTTTTCTTCTTCTTCCATGGGTGGAGATGTTCCTGGGTCTGTTTCTCTGTTCATACTTTGAGATGGTCTCTGGATACTGCAGTCGAAGTTTCTCCTCCATCTTTACTGATAAGGCAGACTTTCGTGTTGTCAAAGTTTGAAGGTAGGATAGTATACGGTTCTGCTTCCCACTGGTCGTCAAGTTTGTGCACTCTCCTTTTATGTTTGAGCACATGTTCACCTGGTGACAAGGGAATTGCAGGGGCACGTTGGTTATAGTCTCTCTCTTGCTTTTGTCTCGCTTGTGATAGACTTCTCTCTACGCATTCTTGTACTTGACGGTATTTTTTTTTGTCTCTCAGTATCCCAATGTGTATCTGGTGAGGTATTTTCTGGGGTTAGAACTCCCATGTCTAGATCATCTGGTAGTTTACTAGATCTTCCTCTCATCAGGTATGCTGGAGTACAGTTGGTGGAATTCACTGGAATGTGGTTGTACAAGTCTACCAAGTCTGGTAACATCTCTGGCCATAAGTTCCTTTCATGTAAAGGCAACGTCTTTAACAGATCGATTACCACCTGGTTCATCTTTTCACACATTCCGTTGGTTTGCGGGTGGTACGGTGTGGTTCTAATCTTTTTGCATCCGTACAGGTTGCAGAATTCTTGAAATACTTCCGCTTTAAAAGCTGGTCCTTGGTCAGCAAGTACTTTTTCAGGATATCCATGTGGTCTACAGAAGTGCTGTTGGAAGGCTCTGGCTGCTGTTTTTGCTGTCTGATCCTTGACAGGTACAACTACCAGGAATCTGGAGTAGTGATCCACAATAGTCTAAGCGTAGACATAACCTGACCGGCTTGGAGTTAGCTTCACATGGTCTAAGGCCACTATTTCAAGTGTCTGTTTGGTGACTATGGGCTGTAGGGGAGCTCTCTAGCTGTCATGGTCCTTTCTGCGCAGGTTACATGGGCCACATTCTCGGCACCACTTTTCAATGGCTGTTCTCCTGCCAATACAGTAAAATCTTCCACGTAACAGGATCTCCAACTTCTTCCACCCGAAGTGTCCTGCTCCATCGTGGTATGCTTCCAGGACCATTAGCGCATCTTGTCTTGGGACCACTATTTACCAGACTAAATAGTGGCGCAGTGGCTGCAGTGGTTAGCACTGCAGCCTTGCAGCGCTGGGGTCCTGGGTTCTAATCCCACCCAGGACAACATCTGCAAAGAGTTTGTATGTTCTCTCCGTGTTGGCGTGGGTTTCCTCCGGGTACTCCGGTTTCCTCCCACATTCCAAAGACATACTGATAGGGAATCTAGATTGTGAGCCCCATCGGGGACAGCGATAATGTGTGCAAACCGTAAAGCGCTGCGGAATATGTTAGCGCTATATAAAAATAAAGATTATTATTAACTCATGAGTGCATGGATCGATGTTTCTTCGGCACAGCTTACCATCGTAGATGAATAGTTTGCCTTTCTCCTTCCACAGTTGTTGCGTCTCCTGCGGATCATTTGCACAAGGGTGCGAATCTGCCTGCATCAGCAGCTCTTTCGCCAGACGGACTGCGGGGTAACTGTCCTGAGTTTCTGCCCATCCATGGTGGGGCAACAGGTTCAGCGTGGCTTCTTGTTTGTTTTTGTGCCTGTTTCTCACATAATGTGAGTACTGAGTCGCTCCAGGGCGATGGAATGCTGGCAGCTCTACTTCCTCAAGTTCCTCTGAATGCTCTCCTACATCTAGTAGGTTGGGCATTCTGACATTTTTGTGCCCTGCACGGTACTTGATAGTGAAGTCATAATTAGACAACCGGGCCATCCATCGCTGCTCCAAGGCACCTAGCTTTGCCGTCTCCAGCGGATTGTTGTCTGTGTAGACTGTGAATTTTGCTGAGGCCAGGTAGTGCTTCAACCTTTCTGTTACTGCCCAGACGATGGCGAGGAACTCCAGCTTAAAGGAACTATAATTTTCAGGGTTCCTTTCTGTGGGGCGCAGCTTCCTGCTGGCGTGCACAATTACCCTCTCTTTGCCTTTCTGTACCTGGGACAGTACTGCTCCCAATCCCATGTTGCTGGCATCCGTGTACAGCACAAACGGTTGGTCATATTCTGGGTAGGCCAGTACCTCATCTCCTCTGACAGCCAACTTCAACCGGGTGAATGATCCTTCCAGCCCATCGTTCCAGTCAAACGGGGTATTCTTACCCTTAGTTTTCTTAGATTGGCCCACTAACTGGTCTTGCAGTGGTGCGGCTACCTTGGTGAAGTCTTTACTAAATCTTCTGTAATAGCCTACCAACCCGAGGAACTGTCGGACTTCATTGAGGTTACTAGGTTTTGGCCAGTTCTTGATCACAATGACTTTGTCAGGGTCTGGGGCCACTCATTCAGAGCTCACCACATGGCCCAGGTACTGTACTTTGGATTTCAACAGGTGACATTTAGATGGTTTTACCTTCAAGCCAAAGTTGGACAGGGCTTCAAACACTTCAGCCAGGTGCTTCAGGTGATTTTCATACGTCTTGAAGAAGACAATAACGTCGTCCAGGTACAACAAGACGGTTTCGAAGTTCTTGTGCCCGAGACAGCACTCCATCATTCTCTGAAATGTTCCTGGGGCGTTGCACAGTCCAAATGGCATGTAATTAAATTCAGCGAGACCCATTGGTGTTGTGAAGGCCGTCTTCTCCTTATCCGCCTCTGCTACGGGAACCTGCCAGTACCCACTGGTGAGATCCAAGGTAGAAAAGTAATTAGCAGATTTTAACGCAGCCAATTACTCTTCTATTCTAGGCAACAGGTATGCATCCTTGTGTGTAATGCGGTTTATCTGCCTATAATCTACACACATTCTCATGGTGCCGTCTTTCTTCCTGACGAGGACTAATGGAGCTGCCCAGGGGCTACAACTATCTCTGATTACCCCAGCCTCCTTCATCTCTCGCAACATACTTTGGCACACTGGTAATGAGCTGGAGGTACAGGCCTGTACCTCTCCTTAATGGGTGGATGATTTTCTGTGGGGATATGATGTCGCACCCCTTTTACCTGCCCAAAATCTAGTGGGTGTTTACTGAATACCCGCTCATACTCATGGACCACCCGGTAAGCCCCTTGTTTCTGGTGTGAAGATATAGAGTCAGTGACCACATGTAATTTCTGACACCAATCTTCCATTTGACCTACAGAGCCATTGTCCTCTGCCTGGTTGGACGGGACCAAGGGTTCTGTCGCCTGTATCACATTGTTATCAAGAGAAAACAGGTTGGCAATCGTGGCATATCTGGTTAAGTGAACCTCCTTCTCTCCACAGTTGAGAACACGTACTGGTATCCTCCCCTTGCGGACTTCAACCACCCCTCTGGCTGTCAGGATTGTAGACCTACTGTCCGAATACACAGGGCTTGGTAATCTTTAACTCTGATACCTATTGCTGCCCAACACCATATCAACATTTCACTCCTGGGGGGTATTGGAATGGGGATTGGATCACTCACTGTGACTCTACCAATTTTTCCACCAGATAGTTCTACCTGTTGTCTTTGTGCCAGGGCTCTAATTTCCTTCTGCAGGACTCTCTCTTTTCACTGGAACCACCAGCAGTTTCTGCCACCTGTTGTAACAAGACAATAACCTCTGCCAGATAATTTTCAATAACATTAGTTCCAATGGTCATCATAGGGTTACATTCACGTCGATCAATATCAACAATCACCATCCCTTGGGCTTTTAATTCTACCCACCCCACTTTAATGGTGACCTCCTTGTACCCCACCTGTGGCAAAGGCTGACCATTACTGGCTACTATCGTTAAGTCACTATCTGGACCACGGGTAATGTCTGTATCAGCCCAATAACGCTTATAAAGATGTAAGGCATGGTGTGAACTGGTGTCCAACAAAGTGTTCATCGGGATGCCGTCGATCACAATGGGGAGAACTGGTCGTCCTCCAACGTATTTGGCTTGCCAGTTGTGTTGGCCTGGTCGTCCTATTCCTGGGGGTTGGCCCTCTGCCCCAGGGGTCACTCGTTTAAATGACAGTACCTTGCAATGTGTCCTGCCTGGTTGCAGCGGCGGCAGATGGGTCATCCATCCTGATGTTAGCGATCGTCATCTCTCCCTCTGGTCGGCTGGATCCTCTTCTGTCGTCGCCAGGGGATGTCCTCCGGTCTGGAAGCCAGCTTGATCCTCTCCTTAGGGGATTCCTGTAGAGACTGTACGGTCCGGGCTAATGCAGCAACACTCTTGGTCAGTTCCTGCACCTGGAGGCGTAGTCCTTTAGAAGAATCCTCATCTAGGACCTGTGCATCAGCTTCAACGGGTATGTGAGGATATGATGCCACCTTCTGGTGGTACGTGAGGGCTGGACGCTTAAGAGGCACTGCACGGCTGGGTTCGTGTAGCACCCGGATGGCTCTGTCCTTAAATTGCGCAAAGTCCAGGTCAGGGTTTTGCAAGGCCAGGATAAGTAACTGAGTCCTGTTGGTGCTGGACAGGAGCCCCTCAATGTACTGCTCTTTTAAGTGTCTATCTCCATCCTGTACACTATTAGGATCCACTTGATTAACAGCCCGGAGCGTCTCCTGTAAATTAAGGGCATAGTCCCGTATATTGTCCTGTGCTTTTTGCTTACACCCAAAGAACTTCATTTTTATCTGTGCAGCGGTGCGGGTGTCAAAGGTAATTTTGAGCTTAGCAAAGATCTGCTGCACAGTCCTTTTATCCACATCTGGCCAGGATTTTACCTCTCTCAGGGCCGCATCAATCAGTTGACCAGTCAAAATTTTAATTTTCTGATGCTCTGTCAAAGGATAAGCTTCAAACAGGCTGCAGAACCTTTCTTTAAAGTCATTTAACGTTTGTGACTCTCCGGAATACTGTGGGAGCCATGCTGCTCCAGGTATATACGGCATGGAGAGGGGCATGATGGGCGTCGTAGCTGTGGCAGTGTCCGGCCGGCTTACTAGAGTTGCGGGCTCTGTGGGGCTTGGTAGCTGTACGGGGCCTGCGGCTGCTTCCACCGCGGGGCCTGGGGGCATCACTGGGCCTGCGGGTGTGTCCGCTGTGGGGCCTGGGGGTGCTATGGGGCCTGCAGCTGCGTCCGCTGCCAATGGGTGACAGGCCACAGTCCAGGGCAGCGGCAATAGGTGATTAGAAGTCCAGGTAGTCCAGAGACAAGTGGAATCCCCCTTGGCAGGTCAGGTAGGCGCCTTCCACTATGTGCTTACTGTCTCTAAGGTCCCTGCTGCCACAAAGTGTCCTAAGCAAAGTCCTTAATTGTTCTCCTGTCCAGGGACAGGTACCGGTATGGTAGGCAGCTTGAGCCGTGCCTACTGGGGTCCTTTCACGGTGACTCCAGGCTCCAAGGTGCTGCTGTGCCACAGGTAAATATGGGTGAGGTCCATGTAATTCAATGCCCTCCGGTTCTGCTCTGTGTATTATAGTCCACAAAAGCCTCGGGTTCCCGGTACCCGGCTACTGCGCTCTGACTCCCAGGAGGTCTTCCTAGTCCTTCCTTCCTGGAGCCCTGTATCTCCACTGTGCTCCGTCCCTGTCGGTCCTGGCACACAGACTCTCTGTACAGACTGAACTAGCTCCTCCTCCTCCAAACCAGGATCTTTATCCAGGGAAGCTGCCCTAAAACAGGGTTTGAGCTCCCCCTCTTGGTCTGGATTTGGAAGGTGTTGTGTGTGTCAAAACCTACGCGAGAATCTCACTTGTCTCCAGACATAGCACTACCCTCCCCGAGAGGAAGGCAGCACTACTGTGGTACCCAAACTCCTGGGGTGCCACAGGAGAACGCTGTGGTACCGGACAAGATGGTATGATCCAGGAACGTGCTGAAGGACATGAGGGAGACCACAGGGAATGTGAAGGATGCAAACTGTGTGGAATGCTGTAATGTCGATGCTGTAATGGATTTGGATGTGCTGAGACATGAAAAGAAGTAAAGTTACCCTTTAACGTCTTTTTGACAATAGACGTACTATCCTGTCGAGGTGGTATGGGCCCATATGACCACCGACGGGATAGTATGTCTAACGCGATCAGCCGCGCTCACGGGGGGAGCGCGGCCGATCGCGGCCAGGTGTCAGCTGACTACCACAGCTGACATCCGGCACTATGTGCCAGGAGCGGTCAAGGACCACTCCGGGCACATTAACCCCCGGAACACTGCGATCAAACATGATCGCAGCGTTCCGGCGGCATAGGGAAGCATCGCGTAGGGAGGGGTCACCCTGCGTGCCTCCCTGAGACCCTCGGAGCAACGAGATGTGATCGCGTTGCTCCGAGCATCTCCTCCATCCTCCTCCCTGCAGGTCCCGGATCCAAGATGGCCGTGGGGCTCCTTCAGTGCTTGTCAGATCGCTGATCTGACACAGTGCATTGCAAAGTGTCAGAACAGTGATCTGACACTTTACCATGATGTCCCACACTGGGACAAAGTAAAAGAAAAAAAAATTACATGTGTCAAAAATAAAGAAATAAATAAATAAATTTAAAAAAATTGTTCCAATAAATGCATTTCTTTATGTAAATAATAAAAAAAACAATTATTTAGCAACATTAGCAAAATTATCGCTGTGTCCGTAACGACCTGACCTATAAAACTGTCCCACTAGTTACCCCCTTCAGTGAACATTATAAAAAAAAAAACTAGGCAAAAAACAATGCTTTATCATCATACCGCCGAACAAAAAGAGGAATGACGCGCGATCAAAAAGACAGATATAAATGAACATTGTACCGCCGAAAACGTCATCTTGTCCCACAAGAAACGAGCCCCCATACAGCATCATCAGCGAAAAAATAAAAAAGTTATAGCCCTCAGAATAAAGCGATGCAAAAATAATTATTTTTTCTATAAAATAGTTTTTATTGTATAAAAGCGCCAAAACATAAAAAATATAAATGAGGTATTGCAGTAATCGTACTTATCCGAAGAATAAAACTGCTTTATCAATTTTGCCGAACGCGGAACGGTAAAAATCGCCCCTGCCCCCCAAAGAAATTCATGAATTGCTGGTTTTGGTTCATTCTGCCTAACAAAATTCGCAATAAAAAGCAATCAAAAAATGTCATGTGCCCAAAAATGATACCAATAAAAACATCAACATGTTCCGCAAAAAACAAGACTTCACATGACTCTGTGGACCAAAATATGGAAAAATTACAGCTCTCAGAATGTGGTGACGCAAAAAATATTTTTTGCAATAAAAAGCGTCTTTTAGTGTGTGACAGCTGCCAAACATAAAAACCTGCGATAAAACCTGCTATAAATAGTAAATAGACCCCCCCATTATCACCGCCTTAGTTAGGGAAAAATAATAAAATTTAAAAAATGTATTTATTTCCATTTTCCCATTAGGGTTAGGTTTGGGACTAAAGTTAGGGTTGGGGCTAAAGTTAGGGTTGGGGCTAAAGTTAGGGTTAGGGTTGGGGCTAAAGTTAGGGTTGGGGCTAGAGTTGGGGTTAGGGTTTGGATTACGTTTATGGTTGGGTTAGGGGGGTGTCAGGGTTAGGGGTATGGTTAAGGTTGGGATTAGGGTTAGGGGTGTGTTTGGGTTAGGGGTGTGTTGGGTTGGGATTAGGTTAGGGGTGTGTTCAGGTTAGGGGTGTGGTTAGGGTTGGGATTAGGGTTAGGGGTGTGTTGGGGTTAGGGGTGTGTTGGGGTTAGGGGTGTTGTTAGGGTTGGGATTAGGCTTAGGAGTGTGTTGGGGTTAGGGTTGGAGTTAGAATTGGGAGGTTTCCAATGTTTAGGCACACCAGGGGCTCTGCAAACGTAACATGATGTCCGATCTCAATCCATACAATTCTGCGTTGAAAAAGTAAAATGGGCTCTTTCCCTTCCGAGATATGCCGTGCGCCCAAACAGTGGTTTATCTCCACATATGGGGTATCAGCGTACTCAGGACAAATTGGACAACAACTTTTGGTGTCCAATTTCTCCTGCTACCTATGGGAAAATACAAAACTGGGGGTTAAAATATCATTTTTGTGGAAAAAAAAAGGATTTTTTATTTTCACAGCTCTGCGTTATAAATTTTAGTGAAACATTTGGGGGTTCAAAGTGATCACCACCATCTAGATAAGTTCTTTGAGGGGGTCTAGTTTCCAAAATGGGGTTAATTGTGGGGGTTTCTACTGTTTAGGTACATCAGGGGCTCTGCAAACGCAACATGACGTCCGCAGACCATTCCATCAAAGTCTGCATCCCAAAACACCACTTCTTCCCTTGCGAGCTCTGCCATGCGCCCAAACAGTAGTTTTCTCCCACATATGGGGTATCAGCATACTCAGCACAAATTGGACAACTTTTGGGGTCCAATTTCTTCTGTTACTCTTGACAAAATAAAAAATTGAGGGCAAAAAATCATTTTTGTGAATTTTTATTTTTATTTTTACGGCTCTACATTATAAACCTCTGTGAAGCACTTGGGGGTTCAAAGTGCTCACCAGACATCTAGATAAATTCCTAAGGGGGTCTACTTTCCAAAATGTTGTCACTTGAGGGGGATTTCAATGTTTAGGAACATCAGGGGCTCTCCAAACGAGACATGGCATCCTATCTCAATTCCAGCCAATTTTGCATTGACGAGTCAAATGGCACTCCTTCCCTTCCGAGCTCTGCCATGCGCCCAAACAGTGGTTTACCCCCATATATGGGGTATCGGCATACTCATGACAAATTGTACAACAACTTTTGGGGTCTAATTTCTCCTGTTACCCTTGGTAAAATAAAACAAATTGGATCAGAAGTAAATTTTTAGTGAAAAATAGTTAAATGTTCATTTTTTTAAAACATTCCAAAAAGTCCTGTGAAACACCTAAAGGATTAATAAACTTCATGAATGTGGTTTTGAGCACCTTGAGGGGGTGCAGTTTTTAGAATGGTGTCACACTTGGGTATATTCTATCATATAGACCCCTCAAAGTGACTTCAAATGTGATGTGGTCCCTAAAACCAAATGGTGTTGTGAAAATGAGAAATTGCTGGTCAACTTTTAACCCTTATAACTCTTTAACAAAAAAAAATTTGGTTCCAAAATTGTGCTGATGTAAAGTAGACATGTTGGAAATGTGACTTTTTAAGTATTTTGTGTGACATATCTCTGTGATTTAAGGGCATGAAAATTCAAATTTGGAAAATTGCTAAATTTTCAAAATTTTTGCCAAATTTCCGTATTTTTTCACAAATAAACTCAAGTAATGTCAAGGAAATTTTACCAATAACATGAAGTAGAATAAGTCATGAGAAAACAGTGTCAGAATCACCGGTATCTGTTGAAGCGTTCCAGAGTTATAACCTCATAAAGGGACAGTGGTCAGAAGTGCAAAAATTGTCCCGGTCATTAACATGCAAACTACCCTTGGGGGTAAAGGGGTTAAAGTTGGAACTGGACTCTGTCTTTATTTGTGTGCAATTGTTTGGAGTGAGCCTGCAACAGACCTGATTGTTCGGAGAATGGAGAGACAGGTACACTGTCAAAGGGACATTATATGTGTTGGGTGGCCAGGGTGTGCTCCAGCAGCTGTCATTGCGTGCCACTACTACAGCCCTGTCACCCCTCACAGCCATACCTTTACAAAGGTATGAACTGGGATATAAACTGGTGTGCATGTAGCATGTAAGCGCACGTTCAAACTAGACACTAAATAGAATAAAACAAAGACAGAAACATAATGATTAAATACTGTGCAATAAATAAATAGCATAGTGCATGAAAATGATATACGGTACTTAATTAACATTTGTTTTAATTAAAAAAATGCGAAAGATATCCCTCCTCGTCACGGCGACTGTAATTGGGACAGTCCGAACTCTATTAAAAACCTTACTGATATGTATACCCCAGTCCCTCCTGTGATGCGTTTGCCCTCAACCACTCCTGTAATGTATATGACCCCACGTTTACTGTGATGCGTATGCCCCCTGCCCCTCCTGTGATGTATACAGGGTTACCACTAGAAATTTCAGGGCCCCATGCTGGCCAAATTTTAGGGCCTTCTTGAGACTTTGCCCAGGCTCAACCAAAGTTCTGACTCCATCCAAGATCTGCCTCCATGCCTCGAACTTTCCACAGTCCCACTGCCCTCTCTTGGAAAAACTCCACTTATGCACCACGTCCTCACCAATCACACAATAACAGGTCCCATCAAACACCAGATCACATACATATCCAACAGCTTTGGTTTTGACCAAAAGATTTTTTAAGCCTGCCACCACGACAAGGTAGACACTTTTGGAAGGGCCCTTACTAATCTACTCTAACCTATTAAACATTTCTTAAGATATCAAATACTCTTTTTAGGTATATTTTTATTTATCTCTCTTTAAGGGAATGTGTCACTTTTTAAACTAATTGATACCAGATTGTGATTTTATTTATATATATATATATATATATATATATATATATATATATTGTAGGGATTTCACTCACTCAGGTGCGATCGCTGACACTTCAGGAGGCACGTTCCTTTAAAAGTTCATAGGTTTATTACATCATAAACCACGTGGCAAAATAACAGCAAACAAAATAGCCTTTAGTTCAGGAAAAGGAAAAACAAAGTGTCCAGTCTTTCAGGCTCAGCCCTGGAACTTTAACACACTCAGGAGCCTAGCAGCTCCACACATAACCACTGTGTTAAGTATTAGGCTTTCCTTTATAGGTCTAACCACACCCAGAACCCATCACATGATCAGGCATGTGGTTGTGACATCACCACAGGTCCTCACAGACATATAGGTAGCTATGGCTACATCACAGCGGCAAGCCATCTATGCGACACATATCTCCCGTCGATTAGACACCCTTTAGCCACGCTACATACCTCCCCCCTCTGCCTAAAGCCATGGGGCTTGGCACTTTCCCCCACTAGACAAGGGATTCTTGACAGGGCATCGGCATTACCGTGCAGCTTTCCGGCCCTATGTTCCACATGGAAACAGAAGTCCTGCAGGGCTAAGAACCAACGGGTGACCATAGCATTTCTACCCTTCGTTTCCCTCATCCACCTAAGTGGGGCATGGTCGGATACCAATCTAAATTTACGTCCCAGCAGATAGTACCGTAATGTGTCCACCGCCCATTTTATGGCCAAGCACTCCTTCTCAACGACTGAGTAGTTCTTTTCAGACGAGGACAACTTCCTACTCAGATAGAGGACTGTTATGACCCCAATGGCAGAGGGTCTCAGAAGTTATTACCAAGTCTGCAAACACAAAAACCAGCTCATAGGGCAGTGGTAACTAGGCTGACCGTATACCTGATCCTAGCACCACAAATAGCAGCAGCCGGGGAACGTACCTACGTTGGTTCTAGACATCTCGCGCCAGCCGGAGAACTAACTAACCCTAGAAGGGAAAAGATAGACCTTTCTTGCCTCCAGAGAAAAGACCCCAAAAGTTGGATACAAGCCCCCAACAAATAATAACGGTGAGGTAAGAAGAAAAGACAAACGTAAGAATGAACTAGGTTTTTAGCAAAGAGAGGCCCACTGACTAATAGCAGAATATAGGAAGATGACTTATACGGTCAGCAAAAACCCTATCAAAATTTCCACGCTGAATATTCAAGAACCCCCGAACCGTCTAACGGCCCGGGGGGAGAATATCAGCCCCCTAGAGCTTCCAGCAAAATCAGGAATCACATTTAGTACAAGCTGGACAAAAATAAGAGCAATGCAAATAACCAAAAAATAAGGAAGCAGGACTTAGCTTATTTTGCAAGAACCAGGACCAGCAGACAGGAGCAAACAGAAAGGAACTGATTACAACGATGCCAGGCACCAGACTGAAAATCCAGGAAGCTTAAATAGCAACACCCCTGGACTAACGAGCCAGGTGGGTACCAAGCTGAGGAAAGAAACTCAGTATCATGTCGCTAGTGACCACAAGAGGGAGCCAAAAAATCCAATTCACAACAGTACCCCCCCCCTTAAGGAGGGGTCACCGAACCCTCACCAAGACCACCAGGACGATCAGGATGAGCAGCGTGAAAGGCACGAACCAAATCGGCCGCATGAACATCAGAGGCGACCACCCAGGAATTATCCTCCTGACCATAGCCCTTCCACTTGACCAGATACTGAAGCCTCCGTCTGGAGAGACGAGAATCCAAGATCTTCTCCACCACGTACTCCAACTCGCCCTCAACCAACACCGGAGCAGGAGGTTCAACAGAAAGAACCACAGGCACAACGTAGCGCCGCAACAAAGACCTATGGAACACGTTGTGAATGGCAAACGACACCGGAAGATCCAAGCGAAAGGACACTGGATTAAGGATTTCCAAAATCTTATAAGGACTGATGAAGCGAGGCTTAAATTTAGGAGAGGATACCTTCATAGGAACAAACCGAGAAGACAGCCACACCAAATCCCCAACACGAAGTCGGGGACCCACACCGCGGCGGCGGTTGGCAAAACGCTGAGCCTTCTCCTGTGACAACTTTAAGTTGTCCACCACATGATTCCAGATCCGCTGCAACCTATCCACCACAGAATCTACCCCAGGACAGTCAGAGGGCTCAACATGTCCCGAGGAAAAACGAGGATGAAAACCAGAGTTGCAGAAAAATGGCGAAACCAAAGTAGCGGAACTAGCCCGATTATTAAGGGCAAACTCAGCCAATGGCAAGAAGGTCACCCAATCATCCTGATCTGCAGAAACAAAACACCTCAAATAAGCCTCCAGTGTCTGATTTGTTCGCTCCGTTTGGCCATTAGTCTGAGGATGAAAGGCAGACGAAAACGACAAATCAATGCCCATCTTAGCACAAAAGGATCGCCAGAACCTGGAAACAAACTGGGATCCTCTGTCAGACACGATATTCTCAGGAATGCCGTGCAAACGAACCACATTCTGAAAGAATAAAGGAACCAGATCGGAAGAGGAAGGCAGCTTAGGCAAAGACACCAAATGGACCATCTTGGAAAAGCGATCACATACCACCCAGATGACAGACATGCCCTGAGACACCGGAAGATCTGAAATGAAATCCATGGAAATGTGTGTCCAAGGCCTCTTCGGGACAGGTAAAGGCAAGAGCAACCCGCTGGCACAAGAACAGCAAGGCTTAGCTCGAGCACAAGTCCCACAGGACTGCACAAATGACCGCACATCCCGTGACAAGGAAGGCCACCAAAAGGACCTAGCCACCAAATCTCTGGTGCCAAAAATCCCCGGATGCCCTGCCAACACCGAGGAATGAACCTCGGAAATGACTCTGCTGGTCCATTTATCAGGAACAAACAGTCTGTCAGGTGGACAAGAGTCAGGTCTACCAGCCTGAAATCTCTGCAACACACGTCGCAAATCCGGAGAAATAGCTGACAAGATTACTCCCTCTTTAAGAATACCAGCTGGCTCTGAGACTCCAGGAGAGTCAGGCACAAAGCTCCTTGAAAGAGCATCAGCCTTCACATTCTTTGAACCTGGTAAATACGAGACCACAAAGTCAAAATGGGAGAAAAACAATGACCAACGGGCCTGTCTAGGATTCAGGCGTCTAGCAGACTCGAGATACATCAGATTTTTGTGATCAGTCAAGACCACCACACGATGCTTAGCACCCTCGAGCCAATGACGCCACTCCTCAAATGCCCACTTCATGGCCAACAACTCCCGATTGCCAACATCATAATTCCGCTCAGCAGGCGAAAACTTCCTAGAAAAGAAAGCACATGGTCTCATTACAGAGCAACCAGGGCCTCTCTGCGACAAAACGGCCCCTGCCCCGATCTCAGAAGCATCCACTTCAACCTGAAAGGGAAGTGAGACATCAGGCTGGCACAAAACAGGCGCCGAAGTAAACCGGCGCTTCAGCTCTTGGAAAGCTTCCACGGCTGCAGGAGCCCAGTTAGCAACATCAGAACCTTTCTTGGTCATATCCGTCAAAGGTTTAACAACGCTAGAAAAGTTAGCGATAAAACGACGGTAGAAGTTAGCAAAACCCAAGAACTTCTGAAGACTCTTAACTGACGTGGGTTGAGTCCAATCATGAATAGCCCGGACCTTGACTGGGTCCATCTCCACCGCAGAAGGGGAAAAAATAAAACCCAAAAAGGGAACCTTCTGTACTCCAAAGAGACATTTTGAGCCCTTAACAAACAAAGCATTCTCACGCAAAACCTGAAACACCATCCTGACCTGCTTTACATGGGAGTCCCAATCATCAGAAAAAACCAGAATATCATCCAGATAAACAATCATAAATTTATCCAGATACTTCTGGAAGACATCATGCATAAAGGACTGAAACACTGAAGGAGCATTAGAGAGCCCAAAAGGCATCACCAAGTACTCAAAATGACCTTCGGGCGTATTAAATGCAGTTTTCCATTCATCTCCTTGCTTAATGCGCACAAGTTTGTACGCACCACGAAGATCTATCTTGGTGAACCACTTGGCACCCTTAATCCGGGCAAACAAGTCCGACAACAGAGGCAAAGGATACTGAAATTTAACAGTGATTTTATTCAGAAGCCGATAGTCTATACAAGGTCTCAAAGATCCGTCCTTCTTGGCCACAAAAAAGAATCCCGCACCAAGAGGGGAAGAGGATGGACGGATATGCCCCTTCTCCAGAGACTCCTTGATATACGAACGCATTGCGGTATGCTCAGGTACAGACAGATTAAATAATCTTCCCTTAGGAAATTTACTACCTGGAATCAAATCTATAGCGCAGTCACAGTCCCTATGAGGAGGAAGAGCACTGGACCTGGACTCGCTGAATACATCCTGATAATTAGACAAATACTCAGGAACTTCCGAAGGAGTAGAGGAAGCAATAGACACCGGCGGGGAATCACCATGAATTCCCTGACAGCCCCAACTTGACACAGACATTGCCTTCCAATCCAAGACTGGATTATGGGTCTGTAACCATGGCAGACCCAAAACGACCAAATCATGCATTTTATGCAGAACAAGAAAACGAATCACCTCCCGATGTTCAGGAGTCATGCACATGGTTACCTGTGTCCAAAACTGCGGCTTATTTTCCGCCAATGGCGTAGCATCAATACCTCTAAGAGGGATAGGATTTACCAACGGCTCAAGAACAAAACCACAGCGCTTGGCAAATGACAGATCCATAAGACTCAGGGCAGCACCTGAATCCACAAACGCCATAACAGGGTAGGAAGACAATGAGCAAATTAAAGTCACAGACAAAATAAATTTAGGTTGCAAATTACCAATGGCAACAGGACTAACAACCCTTGTTAGGCGTTTAGAGCATGCTGATATAACATGTGTAGAATCACCACAGTAAAAATACAACCCATTCTGACGTCTATGATTTTTCCGTTCATTTCTAGTCTGAATTCTACCACATTGCATTAAATCAGATGTTTGTTCAGACAACACCACCAGAGGATTAGCGGCTTTGCGCTCCCGCAAACGCCGGTCAATTTGAATAGCCAGTGCCATGGAATCATTCAGACTTGTAGGAATGGAGAAACCCACCATCACATTCTTAATGGCTTCAGAAAGGCCATTTCTGAAATTTGCGGCCAGAGCACACTCATTCCACTGAGTAAGCACGGACCATTTCCGAAATTTTTGGCAATACACTTCAGCTTCATCCTGGCCCTGAGAGATAGCCAGCAAGGCTTTTTCTGCCTGAATTTCAAGATTGGGTTCCTCGTAAAGCAACCCGAGCGCCAGAAAAAACGCATCAATATTTGCCAATGCCGGATCTCCTGGCGCTAACGAGAAGGCCCAATCCTGAGGGTCGCCCCGCAAGAAAGAGATAACAATTTTAACTTGCTGAGCTGAGTCTCCAGACGAACGGGGTCTCAGAGATAGAAACAATTTACAATTATTCCTGAAATTCCTAAACTTAAATCGGTCTCCAGAGAACAGTTCAGGAATAGGTATTTTAGGTTCAGACATAGGACTACTGGTAACAAAATCTTGAATGCCCTGCACACGAGCAGCAAGCTGATCCACACTAGTAATCAAAGTCTGGACATTCATGTCTGCAGCAAGCTCAAGCCACTCAGAGGTAAAGGGGAGGAAGAAAGGGAAAGAAAAAAAAAAACAAAAAAAAAACACTCAGAATTTCCTTTCTTATTATCCCACTTCTGCAATGCATTTAACATTCACCTTCGGCCTGGCATACTGTTATGACCCCAATGGCAGAGGGTCTCAGAAGTTATTACCAAGTCTGCAAACACAAAAACCAGCTCATAGGGCAGTGGTAACTAGGCTGACCGTATACCTGATCCTAGCACCACAAATAGCAGCAGCCGGGGAACGTACCTACGTTGGTTCTAGATGTCTCGCGCCAGCCGGTGAACTAACTAACCCTAGAAGGGAAAAGATAGACCTTTCTTGCCTCCAGAGAAAAGACCCCAAAAGTTGGATACAAGCCCCCAACAAATAATAACGGTGAGGTAAGAAGAAAAGACAAACGTAAGAATGAACTAGGTTTTTAGCAAAGAGAGGCCCACTGACTAATAGCAGAATATAGGAAGACTAGATGGCAGCCCGATTCTAAAGAATCGGGAGTCTAGAATCCATATATACTTTATTTATTCAAATGTAAGAATAATACAATTAATAAATAATAGTAAGAAAGAACAAAAAATGGCTGCACTCACCAGCTCTTGACAATTCTTGTTATTTAAGGTACAGTTACACAGGATCCATGAACATGCTTATGAGGAGAGGGATGAAAGACATCAGACGACAACTTTGCGTGTTGTGGCAAATGCCACAACAACGGTTCTTTGCTTAAGAACAATAATGTAAATAATAAATAATATGTATCAATAACTATGTATATTGGTATGTTCTATGACATTTTAAAATATTTCATTATTATGTGGAAGGGCTCTTCGTACCCATACTGGCGCATACTTGTGTGCCCATGAGGTATTTTCACAGTAATTTTACATCTGATGGGTTGGTATGAAACGTTTTTAATCATCTCTTGGGCTTAGCTAAGCCTTCATTTTAAATAATTCTAATAGGTACAACAGAAATAAAAGCCTTTTTGTGTACCCAAATTTTTTGTGTTTATTTTTACAGAAGTGTAAAATTTAAGAAATCAACGTTCATAGTACACCGATGGGCTAATATAAACATGCCCATCAACCACGTCACGGTAGCCTTTGAACTGATGGGTCCTAACTAACTGATTCCTATTTCTTAATACTCAGACCTCTTTCACATCTGCATGTTTCTGATATTTGCAGAAGTAATGTTAAAAACAATACAACTTCCACACTTGGCACCAAAGAACTGACCTACAACACACTTTCAGCAAGTGCCATGCAATGTAGATGAAGCTTGGAGTTAACTTGCAGTAAATGCGGCAAACGCGGCATCGGCAATTGCATTAAATGCAGCCACAACAAAAACACTGGTAAGTGGAGATTTTGTGGCGAAAACTGCAGAAACCACATGTGCCGCACCTGCCGCAAGTGAAGTACAAATTCCGTATACATTGCATGCAACTTACAGCAAGAGTGGCGTGGGTCAGCCCTTAGGCAGGAAGTGCAGAAATAGCCTTTTTTCCACCATAAATTCTCCAAATAGCAGAAAAATGTTGATGTGAAAGCAAAATCTCTATTCTTTCCCTATCTATCTAAATATGTACCTATCTATATATCTATTTCTATGTACAGAACACACCTGGAGATAGAGATGTGTGTGAACAGCCATCCCACCCGTCTCTTACCTGTTCACAAAAACCTCACCCTTTTTAAAAATAAAATGAAATCTCTCAGCAGCTATACTGCTGGAGCTTCAAATACAGGTTCCTATCACCAAATACAGGCATTTGGATGATACACATCTTACATCTTGTACTTAATATGTGTTCTACTTACCTATAAAAATATGTATTGATATATCATATTTCTAAATTTATGTAGATATGATATAGAGTTATTAACCCTATATGCTAATGAGTACGTATGTTATATACGTATTTCCTAGATAAGTACTTAAAATCTATATGTCTATGGCTACACTAATTTTTTTTTGTTTTTGTTTTTTTTCCTTATCTCTATACATAGAATTTACCTATTGCTGTCTATGTTATTAGAAAAACTGAATAATGAAAAAAAAGAAAAGTAACTTTAAACTAAAATATTTTTGTACACAATATTACGTGTGAAGACTTTAGTACTATCAGCCAATAATTGTCCTTGAAGTGGTGTATTAACCACTTTAACCCTCACATTGCTACATTGCTTCACCCTGGAAAAAGCAACATACAATTGACCATGGGCAAAAGCAGGTTCTGGTAGATAAATGCCAACTCGATGGAGGGTCTGGCCTTGAGATTTATTTATGGTCATTGCAAATGCGGGCTTGATGGGAAATTGTCTCCGTCTTAATTTAAAAGGTAATCCAGTCTCTGATGGACACAAATCAATTTGTGGAATGAATACCACATTTCCTGCTGCTGACCCACTAATTACTTTAGCCAGTATGATATTGGCATGTAAGGCAGTGACAATGAGCCGCGTACCATTGCAGAGACCTTTGTTCGTGTTCAGATTACGTAATAACATGACAATGGTGCCAATTTTAAGTTTCAGCCGATGTGAAGGCATTCCAGTTGGTGTTAGTGAATTCAAAAACTCAAGTGGGTATTGATCGAGGTCATCAGCTTCATCAGGATCGATAGAATCATCACTGATATATTCAGTATAGTCACCTATCAATAAATCCATGACTTGGGAATTGACTTTCTCAACGTCCTCATTTTTTGGACATAAAATTGCATGAGATGCAGCTGTATTTATGCTTTCGGTGTCATTCACATCAATACAAAGATTATCTCCAAAAATTTCAATTATTAAACAGCCAGTGCATACCATGTCTGGAGGAATTTCAATTACATCATCTCCAAGATTATGTTCATTAGATAGTTCACCATTTCCCAGTTGAAGCAACCAACTGCTGTAGTGAGGATCAATGGAGCGCATGTTGTTAATAAGTGGCAGGCGAGTAAAATGTTGCCAGTGTTGTGAATATTTTATACAGCTCTCTACAACATCAGTTCTTGTCCCATGAGGGATGACAGGAAGACATTGTCTAAAGTCGCCTCCAAAAACAATCACTTTACCTCCAAACGGTGTTTTTTCTTTGTGAGCTACATTTGTTGTCATGACATCACGTAAAACTCTATCAATGACATGCAATGCATATTTGGATAGCATTGTGCACTCATCAATAATAAAAAGTTTAGTGCTGTGCAAATCTTTTGCTGCATCGGTATCATTCTTAATCCTGGAAACAGATGTTTCATTCACAGGAATTGGAATCCCATAAAGAGAATGAATGGTTCGTCCACCTTGTAGCAAGTTGGCGGCAATTCCAGTAGTGGCAGCAGGTGACACAATGTCTCCTTGTCCTCTTAGCTGATGTAGGAGTAGATGATATAGGTACGTTTTTCCGCTGCCACCAGGACCATCAAGGAAAAAACACTTTGCTGTAGAATTAGTGTCTTCCAAAGCTTGAGTGACACCATCAAAAGCAAAAAGTTGGTCCTCATTTAGAGTAGCTTTCATTTCAGCAGCTGCTGATAACTCATAATCTTTATCATACTGTGGGAGGAGGTGTTGTTTCTTGACTGGACGTGGCAAATTAAAATCAGTATAAGTTTTGCCATGAGCTTTAAGAACATGTTGGACATCTGTCACAGCATAGCCTTCACAATTGACACACTCCAGAGTGTCGGAGTGGTATGCATGGCAGTAGTCTTCTACAAAGTGTTCCTTAAATTCATCCCATAAGTCCCGAGGTTTAGCTGGAGGACCAAAAATACAAATGTAGGCAAACATGTCACGTAGCTGTGCTGGCATGTTGAGAATACTGGCATCAAGTAATGTATTTCTCCACAGCCTATCATCAAATAGTAAGCCAAGAGCTAATGCCGCATCTTTAAAGGTTTCATGTGTGACTCCGTGTACAGTTTTTATGCTGTCAAAACTGGTTGCACCTTTCACATGTAACAATAACAATCTTAAATAGTAGCGTTCTTGGTCTTTCACACTGACAGTATACATTCGTCCAATCACAGAACCACCTGCTCGCTTTCTAACTTCCCAAGAACCTTCTTTCCAAACATAGTTTTCGGGAATTTCACGGTATAAATAAATATGAGCATGATGGTCGTTCTGATTAAGCTTGAAGTAGGCCATAAGTGTAGAATTTTGATGGAGCTTTTGTTTGATGTTTCCAATAGAGTCATCCTCATGAAAATAGAGTGGCTGAGAATGCGGTAGATGTACAGCAAGGCGAATGATGCTATGAGATTGTTTATGCATTGGATATGAGAATATTCGCCAAGCTGCCTCTGGTGCACTGACATATCTTGAATCCATGAATTGGTGTGTTTCATCATGTTGGATGTTAGTCTGGCAGATTTCAAGATTGGCTTTATCATGTCCTTTGTAGACGTATTTAAATAAATATTTCACAGCCTGAATGGAACCACAAACTTCGACATTTATATGACACTTGTATTTTAATAGCAGGAACGGATTATATGGAACCACCCACGAATTGTCAATCATGTTAGAATGGTGTTGAAAAGATGGGCCAAAGTGTCTGCGATAAGTAGGATAGGCGTCCTTAGCTATGATGGTTCTTGGTTGCAAATCTTTAGGGAAACCTTTTGTACACTTCCCCAGATCCATACAGGGAGAATTTGGGTTGTGTTCTCCACACGGACCATGAATCATATGTTGGAGAACAATTTTATGGAGGTGAGGGTAGTGGGTAGGATTGGGAATTTCAGCCCACACTGTATTGTCTATGTCCTCCTCAGTCCTTAATTTGGAGTTGCTGTCCATAATAATCAAAATGTGAGCGTGTGGAAGGCCACGTTTTTGAAATTCAATTACATGAACCATAGCGCAAACTTTCCCAAATAATCCGTTGTTAATGTCTTTTAAGAGTGCTTCCAGTTTTATTTTGAAAACACGTGCCACCAAATCAGGTCTATGTTCCACACGCTGCCAAGGTTCCAAATTCTCAGTAATCTCATTCCATTTTGGATTACAGGTCATGGTGATGAATAGATCAGGACGACCATATTTAGTCACAATAGCCATGGCATCCTGGTACCGCTGCTGCATATTCCTGGGACTGCCTTCAAACGAAGATGGTAAAATGACCGTTTTTCCAATGGGGATGCCCTTCTCAATGGATTTTTTCTGGAGATGTTCCTGGAGTACACAATAATCCTCTACTTTCAAATCCTTTTGGTGTTGACGGATATAATTTAGGCGATTTGCCTCGATTTTCACATAAGCATCCACTAAGTACTGCTGAGTGAGTTTGCCACCATTCAGGAGTGGATTAAACTGATTACGGACAGACAGCACATAGCAGTAATATTGCAGTTGTGTAACTCTGCGTGGACTTTGCCCTTGTTGCTTGAGGCCATCATGCCAGCCCTGGTCTCCGTAAGGGAAAAATAAAGGATAGAGTAAAGCATCTAAATTACTGTGTAGAATGCTGACCTGTTGTGTTCTTGGCGCCAAAGGATTTTTGGGGTCCGGTTGTAAATGTATTAAAATATCACGATTAAATGGTGGCTCTCCATTGTCATTTTCAAATACGACAGCAACTTCATTGACAGTTGGATTATTATATCGGCGAGGGTCTTGATTCCGATCTTGTTTAAGGGCCATGATGATATTTGGCATAAGAGTGCCATTAGCTTCAGCTTTAAGATGTTCTTCATGTTCCACATCTCGTAACATTTTGTAGGCAGCAACAAAGGGATTCACATTGTCTAACTGAAGAGCAATTATACTCATCAAAGTGGGATGACATTTTTGATTTTGTTCACAGTTTAAACGTTGTTCATTCGCGGTAGCGGTATCCAAAATATACAGTTGGGCATAAGCTGGAACTTGATCATCACTGGGATGTAGGGTTCCAGTACGATGATATATTTGTCCATGTATACGGAAACAGTAAGGGCCATGTCCAGGTGGAGGGGATATATTGGCACCCATGGAGGCGAAAGCAAATGAGCTGTTAATACTACGAATATTTTCCATGAGATTCTTACTGAACTCACTCTCCCCTGTCAGCAATCGTTTAAAGACCTCGGGATATTGGGGTATAGGTATATGCACTTTACTCTTGTGACAACACAGAGTAAAATTTTTATCTGCTGGTATCTCAGCATTAAAATGTAATGCTTGACAATGTTCACATAAATAGTTCATAGGACCACAGGAGTGTTCTACTATGGTACTGTCATTATTAGTAAAACCTGTAGGATGTTGAGGTACAGGTTGTGGTAAGGGAGCATTGGAATGTTTCTGTAAGCCAACATATATAAAACGTGGACCTGGTAGAGGATCTTCACTGTCCACAGATTCAATCACTGAGGAGTTGGAAGGTGTATCGTGGTCAGGGTTTATTAATATGGAGGTGCAAGCGGTTTTTTTGCGCCGTTCACGGCGTGCACCAGCTGCATTTGGTAATGGTTTGTTTGTTGCCTTAGAAGAGTCAGGTGTGAAGCATGTCTTATAAGCAGACTTAACGGTGTGCAGGCGACGGCGTTTATCATTTGGAGTGTAAGTAGGACAGTGTTTACGCTTACGTGCAGATTTACCAACGGTTAAAGGAGCTTCAGGCTGCACACATTCTATGAATGGAGACAAAGAAGCTGTATTGTGGGCAGAATCTATAACTGAGGACGTGGAAATATTATGTTTGCAACGTTGAGAGCGTGCAGCAGCAGCTTTATTACTTAATCGATTAGTTTTGTCCTCAAAAGACTCATTAGTAATGCGTTTATTGCAAGCAGCATTAACAGTGTCCAGGCGCTTGTGTCTGTCCTCTGTAGTCTCGTTAGCACGCTGTTTGCGCTTACGTGCGGCATCGGCGGCTTTTCGCTCTGCGTCATTGGTATACTTATTATCAGACCTGATGTTACGTGCGCCATCAGCAGCTTTGGGCTCTGTGTCATTAGTATACTTAACAGTGTCCAGGCGCTTGCATCTATCCTCTGTACTCTTGTTAGCACGCTGTTTGCGCTTACGTGCGGCATCGGTGTCTTTTCGCTGTGCGTCATTGGTATACTTATTATCAGACATGATGTTACGTGCGCCATCAGCAGCTTTGGGCTCTGTGTCATTAGTATACTTAACAGTGTCCAGGCGCTTGCATCTCTCCTCTGTACTCTTGTTAGCACGCTGTTTGCGCTTACGTGCGGCATCGGCGGCTTTTCGCTCTGCATCATTACCATACTTTATATCAGACCTGATCTTACGTGCGCCATCAGCAGCTTTGGACTCTGTGTCATTAGTATACTTAACAGTATCCAGGTGCTTGCATCTATCCTCTGTACTCTTGTTAAGACGCTGTTTGCGCTTACGTGCGGCATCGGCGGCTTTTCGCTCTGCATCATTACCATACTTTATATCAGACCTGATCTTACGTGCGCCATCAGCAGCTTTGGGCTCTGTGTCATTAGTATACTTAACAGTATCCAGGCACTTGCATCTATCCTCTGTACTCTTGTTAACACGCTGTTTGCGCTTACGTGCGGCATCAGCGGCTTTTCGCTCTGCATCATTACCATACTTTATATCAGACCTGATCTTACGTGCGCCATCAGCAGCTTTGGGCTGTGTGTCATTAGTATCCTTACTATTAGAGCTCATGTTGGCTAAGCTAAACAGCTTTAAACGTGGTGGTGGCAAACAACAGGTTAATAAGAGGCAGTGTCAGGTAGTAGGAAAATAGCCAGTTAATGATAGGCAATAGTTCTTTGCAGGAATGCAGATATTAATAAATAGGCAGTTTATATTGCAGAGAAATTGCTGGGCAATAATGGACAATGTCCTTATGTGGCAAATAATAGAACAATATACCCAGTGTGGCAAAGAAGAGGTTAATAAACGGCAGTCTCTCAGTATAACAGTCAGTGAATAATAGGCAGTATATGGAGAAAACACCAAACAAAAGTTCAAAATTGGTGTGAAAATGTCACTGAACCACTTCACAACTAAATATATATAGTTTTGGTAAATGGTATTATCATTTTTTTGACGAAATTCGGCAGGAGCTTGAAGAGCGACGTCACTGGGACCGCCTCCACACAGTACAAACTTGCTGTGAGGTAAAAATTCAAAAATCACACCAAAATGGCGGGTGGAGTGTGTCACAGTACGGCACGATTCTGATTGGTCGCTCGCGGCAGGCGGCAACCAATCAGAAAAGTGCCGCGCACCACGAAGGCATATATCTTTGTCCACCCTGAGCGGGTGTAGGACGCTGGTGACGTCACTTATCTCCGGACATTATCTCCGGACAAAGCCACGGAAGTTGGCACAAATTGCCGGAAGTAGTATTCTAGGCAATTATATATTAGATTTTAATGTTATCAGTGTTTACCTTTGAACGTTTATATTGTATTGTCCTGTCACCAGCCATGTGTACAATTATCGGCCGAAAGCCTCTCTGGAACCAATAATCACCCCATGTAAAGGTATCTTTATAAGTTAAAGATTCAGAATACTGTGACTTTTATCATATCCTGAACAGTCAAGTTTTTTATGAACCGTTAAGGTTTTCTGGTTGAAGTAAAAAAAACTCTGAGTGTTTACAGTTTGAAACCATAAAATGTTGAAAAATTATGTCATTCTTGAGTATATCACTCAATGGTGCTCATAAACGTGTTAAATTTGATCTATAATATACTTTAATATACGTTACTTTAATCTTTAATATACTTAAGAACGGGGCCCCAGATATCACACAGGGGGTCTGAAACACCGCACAGTGGTCCAAAATATCGCTGTGCTCTGCCTGGGGCCCCATATGCTGCCTGGGGCCCCTGTGCTCTGCCTGGGGCCCCATATGCTGCCTGGGGCCCCTGTGCTCTGCCTGGGGCCACTGTGCTCTGCCTGGGGCCCCATATGCTGCCTGGGGCCCCTGCGCTCTGCCTGGGGCCACTGTGCTCTGCCTGGGGCCCCATATGCTGCCTGGGGCCCCTGTGCTCTGCCTGGGGCCCCATATGCTGCCTGGGGCCCCTGTGCTCTGCCTGGGGCCCCTGTGCTCTGCCTGGGGCCCCATGTTCTACCTGGGGCACACGGAGCCCCTGTGCTCTGCCTGGGGCCCCATGTTCTGCCTGGGGCCACTGTGCTCTGCCTGGGGCCCCATATGCTGCCTGGGGCCCCTGTGCTCTGCCTGGGACCACTTTGCTCTGCCTGGGGCCCCATATGCTGCCTGGGCCACTGTGCTCTAACTGGGGCCCCATATGCTGCCTGGGGCCCCTGTGCTCTGCCTGGGGCCCCTGTGCTCTGCCTGGGGCCCCATGTTCTGCCTGGGGCACACGGAGCCCCTGTGCTCTGCCTGGGGCCCCATGTTCTGCCTGGGGCCACTGTGCTCTGCCTGGGGCCCCATATGCTGCCTGGGGCCCCTGTGCTATGCCTGGGGCCCCTGTGCTCTGCCTGGGGCCACTGTGCTCTGCCTGGGGCCCCATATGCTGCCTGGGGCCCCTGTGCTCTGCCTGGGGCCCCATATGCTGCTTGGGGCCCCTGTGCTCTGCCTGGGGCCCCGTGTGCTGCCTGGGGCCCCTGTGCTCTGCCTGGGGCCCCATGTTCTGCCTGGGCCAATGTGCTTCAACTGGGGCCCCATATGCTGCCTGGGGCCCCTGTGCTCTGCCTGGGGCCACTGTGCTCTAACTGGGGCCCCATATGCTGCCTGGGGCCCCTGTGCTCTGCCTGGGGCCCCATGTTCTGCCTGGGGCACACGGAGCCCCTGTGCTCTGCCTGGGGCCCCATATGCTGCCTGGGGCCCCTGTGCTCTGCCTGGGACCACTGTGCTCTGCCTGGGGCCCCATATGCTGCCTGGGGCCCCTGTGCTCTGCCTGGGGCCACTGTGCTCTGCCTGGGGCCCCTGTGCTCTGCCTGGGGCCCCTGTGCTCTGCCTGGGGCCACTGTGCTCTGCCTGGGGCCCCATGTTCTGCCTGGGGCACACGGAGCCCCTGTGCTCTGCCTGGGGCCCCATATGCTGCCTGGGGCCCCTGTGCTCTGCCTGGGACCACTGTGCTCTGCCTGGGGCCCCATATGCTGCCTGGGGCCCCTGTGCTCTGCCTGGGGCCCCGTGTGCTTCCTGGGGCCCCTATGCTCTGCCTGGGGCCCCATGTTCTGCCTGGGCCACTGTGCTCTAACAGGGGCCCCATATGCTGCCTGGGGCCCCTGTGCTCTGCCTGGGGCCACTGTGCTCTAACTGGGGCCCCATATGCTGCCTGGGGCCCCTGTGCTCTGCCTGGGGCCCCTGTGCTCTGCCTGGGGCCCCATGTTCTGCCTGGGGCACACGGAGCCCCTGTGCTCTGCCTGGGGCCCCATGTTCTGCCTGGGGCCACTGTGCTCTGCCTGGGGCCCCATATGCTGCCTGGGGCCCCTGTGCTCTGCCTGGGACCACTGTGCTCTGCCTGGGGCCCCATATGCTGCCTGGGGCCCCTGTGCTCTGCCTGGGGCGACTGTGCTCTGCCTGGGGCCCCATATGCTGCCTGGGGCCCCTGTGCTCTGCCTGGGGCCACTGTGCTCTGCCTGGGGCCACTGTGCTCTGCCTGGGGCCCCATATGCTGCCTGGGGCCCCATATGCTGCCTGGGGCCCCTGTGCTCTGCCTGGGGCCCCGTGTGCTGCCTGGGGCCCCTGTGCTCTGCCTGGGGCCACTGTGCTCTGCCTGGGGCCCCATATGCTGCCTGGGGCCCCTGTGCTCTGCCTGGGACCACTGTGCTCTGCCTGGGGCCCCATATGCTGCCTGGGGCCCCTGTGCTCTGCCTGGGGCCACTGTGCTCTGCCTGGGGCCCCATATGCTGCCTGGGGCCCCTGTGCTCTGCCTGGGGCCCCTGTGCTCTGCCTGGGGCCACTGTGCTCTGCCTGGGGCCCCATATGCTGCCTGGGGCCCCTGTGCTCTGCCTGGGGCCCCATATGCTGCCTGGGGCCCCTGTGCTCTGCCTGGGGCCCCGTGTGCTGCCTGGGGCCCCTGTGCTCTGCCTGGGGCCCCATGTTCTGCCTCGGCCACTGTGCTCTATCTGGGGCCCCATATGCTGCCTGGGGCCCCTGTGCTCTGCCTGGGGCCACTGTGCTTTAACTGGGGCCCCATATGCTGCCTGGGGCCCCTGTGCTCTGCCTGGGGCCCCATATGCTGCCTGGGGCCCCTGTGCTCTGCCTGGGGCCCCATGTTCTGACTGGGGCACACAGAGCCCCTGTGCTCTGCCTGGGGCCCCATGTTCTGCCTGGGGCCACTGTGCTCTGCCTGGGGCCCCATATGCTGCCTGGGGCCCCTGTGCTCTGCCTGGGACCACTGTGCTCTGCCTGGGGCCCCATATGCTGCCTGGGCCACTGTGCTCTAACTGGGGCCCCATATGCTGCCTGGGGCCCCTGTGCTCTGCCTGGGGCCCCTGTGCTCTGCCTGGGGCCCCATGTTCTGCCTGGGGCACACGGAGCCCCTGTGCTCTGCCTGGGGCCCCATGTTCTGCCTGGGGCCACTGTGCTCTGCCTGGGGCCCCATATGCTGCCTGGGGCCCCATATGCTGCCTGGGGCCCCTGTGCTATGCCTGGGGCCCCTGTGCTCTGCCTGGGGCCACTGTGCTCTGCCTGGGGCCCCATATGCTGCCTGGGGCCCCTGTGCTCTGCCTGGGGCCCCATATGCTGCCTGGGGCCCCTGTGCTCTGCCTGGGGCCCCGTGTGCTGCCTGGGGCCCCTGTGCTCTGCCTGGGCCACTGTGCTCTAAATGGGGCCCCATATGCTGCCTGGGGCCCCTGTGCTCTGCCTGGGGCCACTGTGCTCTAACTGGGGCCCCATATGCTGCCTGGGGCCCCTGTGCTCTGCCTGGGGCCCCTGTGCTCTGCCTGGGACCCCATGTTCTGCCTGGGGCACACGGAGCCCCTGTGCTCTGCCTGGGGCCCCATATGCTGCCTGGGGCCCCTGTGCTCTGCCTGGGACCACTGTGCTCTGCCTGGGGCCCCATATGCTGCCTGGGGCCCCTGTGCTCTGCCTGGGGCCACTGTGCTCTGCCTGGGGCCCCATACGCTGCCTGGGGCCCCTGTGCTCTGCCTGGGGCCACTGTGCTCTGCCTGGGGCCCCATATGCTGCCTGGGGCCCCTGTGCTCTGCCTGGGGCCCCATATGCTGCCTGGGGCCCCTGTGCTATGCCTGGGGCCCCTGTGCTCTGCCTGGGGCCACTGTGCTCTGCCTGGGGCCCCATATGCTGCCTGGGGCCCCTGTGCTCTGCCTGGGGCCCCATATGCTGCCTGGGGCCCCTGTGCTCTGCCTGGGGCACCGTGTGCTTCCTAGGGCCCCTGTGCTCTGCCTGGGGCCCCATGTTCTGCCTGGGCCACTGTGCTCTAACTGGGGCCCCATATGCTGCCTGGGGCCCCTGTGCTCTGCCTGGGGCCACTGTGCTCTAACCTGGGCCCCATATGCTGCCTGGGGCCCCTGTGCTCTGCCTGGGGCCCCTGTACTCTGCCTGGGGCCCCATGTTCTGCCTGGGGCACACGGAGCCCCTGTGCTCTGCCTGGGGCCCCATGTTCTGCCTGGGGCCACTGTGCTCTGCCTGGGGCCCCATATGCTGCCTGGGGCCCCTGTGCTCTGCCTGGGACCACTGTGCTCTGCCTGGGGCCCCATATGCTGCCTGGGGCCCCTGTGCTCTGCCTGGGGCCACTGTGCTCTGCCTGGGGCCCCATATGCTGCCTGGGGCCCCTGTGCTCTGCCTGGGGCCCCATATGCTGCCTGGGGCCCCTGTGCTATGCCTGGGGCCCCTGTGCTCTGCCTGGGGCCACTGTGCTCTGCCTGGGGCCCCATATGCTGCCTGGGGCCCCTGTGCTTTGCCTGGGGCCCCATATGCTGCCTGGGGCCCCTGTGCTCTGCCTGGGGCCCCGTGTGCTGCCTGGGGCCCCTGTGCTCTGCCTGGGGCCCCATATGCTGCCTGGGGCCCCTGTGCTCTGCCTGGGACCACTGTGCTCTGCCTGGGGCCCCATATGCTGCCTGGGGCCCCTGTGCTCTGCCTGGGGCCACTGTGCTCTGCCTGGGGCCCCATATGCTGCCTGGGGCCCCTGTGCTCTGCCTGGGGCCCCTGTGCTCTGCCTGGGGCCCCTGTGCTCTGCCTGGGGCCACTGTGCTCTGCCTGGGGCCACTGTGCTCTGCCTGGGGCCCCATATGCTGCCTGGGGCCCCTGTGCTCTGCCTGGGGCCCCATATGCTGCCTGGGGCCCCTGTGCTCTGCCTGGGGCCCCGTGTGCTGCCTGGGGCCCCTGTGCTCTGCCTGGGGCCCCATGTTCTGCCTCGGCCACTGTGCTCTAACTGGGGCCCCATATGCTGCCTGGGGCCCCTGTGCTCTGCCTGGGGCCACTGTGCTCTAACTGGGGCCCCATATGCTGCCTGGGGCCCCTGTGCTCTGCCTGGGGCCACTGTGCTCTGCCTGGGGCCCCATATGCTGCCTGGGGCCCCTGTGCTCTGCCTGGGGCCCCATATGCTGCCTGGGGCCCCTGTGCTCTGCCTGGGGCCCCATATGCTGACTGGGGCCCCTGTGCTCTGCCTGGAGCCCCTGTGCTCTGCCTGGGGCCCCATGTTCTGCCTGGGGCCACTGTGCTCTGCCTGGGGCCCCATATGCTGCCTGGGGCCCCTGTGCTCTGCCTGGGGCCCCATATGCTGCCTGGGGCCCCTGTGCTATGCCTGGGGCCCCTGTGCTCTGCCTGGGGCCACTGTGCTCTGCCTGGGGCCCCATATGCTGCCTGGGGCCCCTGTGCTCTGCCTGGGGCCCCGTGTGCTGCCTGGGGCCCCTGTGCTCTGCCTGGGGCCCCATGTTCTGCCTGGGCCACTGTGCTCTAACTGGGGCCCCATATGCTGCCTGGGGCCCCTGTGCTCTGCCTGGGGCCCCATATGCTGCCTGGGGCCCCTGTGCTCTGCCTGGGGCCACTGTGCTCTGCCTGGGGCCCCATATGCTGCCTGGGGCCCCTGTGCTCTGCCTAAGGCCCCATATGCTGCCTGGGGCCCCTGTGCTCTGCCTGGGGCCCCATATGCTGCCTGGGGCCCCTGTGCTCTGCCTGGAGCCCCTGTGCTCTGCCTGGGGCCCCATGTTCTGCCTGAGGCCACTGTGCTCTGCCTGGGACCACTGTGCTCTGCCTGGGGCCCCATCCCCGTGTGCTGCCTGGGGCCCCTGTGCTCTGCCTGGGGCCACTGTGCTCTGCCTGGGGCCCCATATGCTGCCTGGGGCCCCTGTGCTCTGCCTGGGACCACTGTGCTCTGCCTGGGGCCCCATATGCTGCCTGGGGCCCCTGTGCTCTGCCTGGGGCCACTGTGCTCTGCCTGGGGCCCCATATGCTGCCTGGGGCCCCTGTGCTCTGCCTTGGGCCCCATATGCTGCCTGGGGCCACTGTGCTCTGCCTGGGTGTAGGACACTGGTGACGTCACTTATCTCCGGACATTAGCTCCGGACATTAGCTCTGGACATTAGCTCCGGACATTAGCTCCGGACATTAGCTCCGGACAAAGCCACGGAAGTTGGCACAAATTGCAGGAAGTAGTATTCTACGCAATTAATCTCCGGACATTAGCTCCGGACATTAGCTCCGGACATTAGCTCCGGACATTATCTCCGGACATTAGCTCCGGACAAAGCCACGGAAGTTGGCACAAATTGCAGGAAGTAGTATTCTAGGCAATTACAGGTCCTTCTCAAAAAATTAGCATATAGTGTTAAATTTCATTATTTACCATAATGTAATGATTACAATTAAACTTTCACATATTATAGATTCATTATCCACCAACTGAAATTTGTCAGGTCTTTTATTGTTTTAATACTGATGATTTTGGCCTACAACTCCTGATAACCCAAAAAACCTGTCTCAATAAATTAGCATATTTCAACCGTCCAATCAAATAAAAGTGTTTTTTAATAACAAACAAAAAAAACATCAAATAATAATGTTCAGTTATGCACTCAATACTTGGTCGGGAATCCTTTGGCAGAAATGACTGCTTCAATGCGGCGTGGCATGGAGGCAATCAGCCTGTGACACTGCTGAGATGTTATGGAGGCCCAGGATGCTTCAATAGCGGCCTTAAGCTCATCTAGAGTGTTGGGTCTTGCGTCTCTCAACTTTCTCTTCACAATATCCCACAGATTCTCTATGGGGTTCAGGTCAGGAGAGTTGGCAGGCCAATTGAGCACAGTAATACCATGGTCATTAAACCATTTACCAGTGGTTTTGGCACTGTGAGCAGGTGCCAGGAAGCATGAAGTGCTCCAAAATCTCCTGATAGTTAGCTGCATTGACCATGCCCTTGATGAAACACAGTGGACCAACACCAGCAGCTGACATGGCACCCCACACCATCACTGACTGGGTACTTGACACTGGACTTCAGGCATTTTGGCATTTCCTTCTCCCCAGTCTTGCTCCAGACTCTGGCACCTTGATTTCCGAATGACATGCAAAATTTGCTTTCATCAGAAAAAAGTACTTGGGACCACTTAGCAACAGTCCAGTGCTGCTTCTCTGTAGCCCAGGTCAGGCGCTTCTGCCGCTGTTTCTGGTTCAAAAGTGGCTTTACCTGGGGAATGCGGCACCTGTAGCCCATTTCCTGCACACGCCTGTGCACGGTGGCTCTGGATGTTTCCACACCAGACTCAGTCCACTGCTTCCTCAGGTTCCCCAAGGTCTGGAATCGGTCCTTCTCCACAATCTTCCTCAGGGTCCGGTCACCTCTTCTCGTTGTACAGCGTTTTCTGCCACATTGTTTCCTTCCAACAGACTTACCATTGAGGTGCCTTGATACAGCACTCTGGGAACAGCCTATTTGTTGAGATATTTCTTTCTGGGTCTTACCCTCTTGCTTGAGGGTGTCAATGATGGCCTTCTTGACATCTGTCAGGTCGCTAGTCTTACCCATGATGGGGGTTTTGAGTAATGAACCAGGCAGGGAGTTTTTAAAAGCCTCAGGTATCTTTTGCATGTGTTTAGAGTTAATTAGTTGATTCAGAAGATTAGGGTAATAGGTCGTTTAGAGAACCTTTTCTTGATATGCTAATTTATTGAGACAGGTTTTTTGGGTTATCAGGAGTTGTAGGCCAAAATCATCAGTATTAAAACAATAAAAGACCTGACAAATTTCAGTTGGTGGATAATGAATCTATAATATATGAAAGTTTAATTGTAATCATTACATTATGGTAAATAATGAAATTTAACACTATATGCTAATTTTTTGAGAAGGACCTGTATATATTAGATGACTTATACGGTCAGCAAAAACCCTATCAAAGTTTCCACGCTGAATATTCAAGAACCCCCGAACCGTCTAACGGCCCGGGGGGAGAATATCAGCCCCCTAGAGCTTCCAGCAAAATCAGGAATCACATTTAGTACAAGCTGGACAAAAATAAGAGCAATGCAAATAACCAAAAAATAAGGAAGCAGGACTTAGCTTATTTTGCAAGAACCAGGACCAGCAGACAGGAGCAAACAGAAAGGAACTGATTACAACGATGCCAGGCACCAGACTGAAAATCCAGGAAGCTTAAATAGCAACACCCCTGGACTAACGAGCCAGGTGGGTACCAAGCTGAAGAAAGAAACTCAGTGTCATGTCGCTAGTGACCACAAGAGGGAGCCAAAAAATCCAATTCACAACAGAGGACAGGATGCTCCTCCCCATGAAGCTCCTGGGAAAGGACTGCTCCCACCCCGACATCTGAGGCATCTGTCTGAAGAATAAACTCTTTTTTGAAGTTTGGGGCCATCAGAACGGGTTGCTTACACAAAGCCTCTTTCTTTGTTTGGAAGGCTGACTCTGTTTCTTCGGACCACTTAACCATTACTGATTTTGTCCCTTTTAGCAGGTCAGTCAGAGGCGCAGCCATCGTGGCGAAGTTTGGGATGAACCTCCTGTAATATCCCACGATACCCAGGAAGGCTTTATCTTGCTTCTTAGAAACTGGTTTTGGCCATGTTTGAATTGCCTCCACTTTACTGATTTGGGGTTTTATTTCTCCACGACCCACTATGTATCCAAGGTACTTAGCTTCTTCTTTACCCAAGGCACACTTCTTCGGGTTTATTGTAAAACCGGCCTCTCTTATAGCATCAAACACCGCTTGGACCTTTTCCAGATGACTCTCCCAATCCGGGCTAAAGATGACGATATCATCCAGGTACGCAGCAGCATATGCCTTATGGGGTGCAAGGATTCTATCCATAGCCCTCTGGAAGGTCGCCGGAGCTCCCTGTAGGCCAAACGGCATCCGGACATACTGGAAACATCCATCTGGTGTAGAAAACGCCGTCTTCTCCTTGGCTTCCTGTGCCATGGGAACCTGCCAATACCCCTTCGTCAAATCCAAGGTGGTTATGTACCTGGCAGGTCCAAGCCTTTCGATGAGCTCATCAACGCGGGGCATGGGATAAGCATCAAACTTGGAGACCTCATTCAACTTCCGATAGTCATTGCAAAACCTCCACTCTCCATCAGGTTTTGGGACGAGGACAATTGGGCTCGACCAACCACTCTTGGACTCCTCAAAGACTCCAAGTTTTAACATACGCTCCACTTCCTTGGAGATAACTTCTCGTCGAGCCTCAGGAATACGATAGGGCTTCACGTTCACCCGCACATGTGGCTCTGTTAGGACCTCGTGCGCTATGACCTTCGTGTGTCCTGGCAACTCTGAAAACAGGTCCCTGTTTTTCTGGAGTAACTCCCAGCACTGTTTTTTCTGGGTCTTCGATAGCGTCTCCGCTATAGTAACCGCTCCAACCTCACCTTCTGGGTTGCTTAACAACGATGGAGTCACTGTCGGCTCTCTATCTTGCCACGGCTTGATGAGGTTGACATGGTATACCTGGAATGGTTTCCGTCTTCCTGGTTGGTGAATTTTATAATTTACTTCACCAAGTTTCTCGACAACCTCATATGGCCCTTGCCATTTGGCCAAGAACTTGCTTTCCACCGTCGGAACTAACACAAGAACTCGGTCTCCCGGATTGAACTGCCTCACTCTTGCAGACCGGTTGTAGATTCTGGCCTGAGCTTCTTGTGCCTGGAGGAGGTGTTCTTTCACGATAGGCATCACCTTTGCAATCCTCTGCTGCATCAGGGCCACATGCTCAATGACGCTTCTGTGGGGCGTGGCTTCGGCTTCCCAGGTTTCCTTGGATACATCCAGGAGTCCTCGCGGATGTCGGCCATATAGAAGCTCAAACGGTGAGAACCCTGTGGAGGCCTGTGGAACTTCACGAATGGAAAACATCAGATAGGGTAAGAGACAATCCCAGTCTCTACCGTCTTTCTCTATAGCCTTTCTCAGCATGCTCTTCAGTGTCTTGTTAAATCTCTCAACAAGACCATCTGACTGGGGATGGTACACCGAGGTCCTCAACTGGGAGATTTTCAGGGCTTTGCATAACTCCCTCATCACCTTGCTCATGAAAGGTGTCCCCTGGTCAGTCAGGATCTCTTTCGGCAGACCTGTCCGGGAAAAGACATGGACCAACTCGCGGGCTATACTCTTCGAGGAAGAATTTCTCAAGGGAATTGCCTCAGGATAGCGTGTGGCATAGTCCAGGATGACTAATATATACTGATGGCCCTGGGCTGATTTAACTAAGGGACCAACCAAGTCCATGGCAATTCTCTCGAACGGTACCTCAATAATGGGCAGTGGCACAAGGGGGTTCCGGAAATGAGGAGTGGGAGCAGTTAGCTGACATGTAGGGCAGGACCTGCAATAGTTCACTATTTCTCGGTGACACCCAGGCCAATAGAATCTCTGCACAACCCGTTCCTGCGTTTATTCCACCCCTAGGTGTCCACCCAAGATGTGTGAATGGGCCATGTCCAACACCTTCCGTCTATATGGACCCGGTACTACCAACTGCTCTACCAACTCCTCCCTTATTTTCGTGACCCAGTACAACAACTCCCCACTCATCAGAAAATGGGGAAACCTTGTGTCTGCCCCCGGCTCCTGTACCACCCCGTCAATAACTGTGACATTATTAAAGGCTTCCCTCAGAGTGGGGTCCCTATGTTGGGCAGGCCCCAAATTTTCACCGTTTACCTCTAACTCCATAGTGTCAGATGCAGGGGACACTTCCTCCTCATCCCCAACCAGCACACAAAAAGGAAACCTATCTGTCTCTGGGTGTGGTGACACCCTTCCAGGGTTCACTGGTTCCCTACTCTTGCTAGGGAGCTCAGAACCTTTTCCCCACAAATCCCAAAACAAACAGAAATCCCGGCCAATAATTATAGGGTGCAACAAGTCCTGCACGACGCCAACTATGTGGGACTCAGTGCCACATGCCGTTTCAATGTCCACCCTAGCCACAGGGTAGTCCTTTGCATCACCATGGATGCACCGCACTCCGACCTTCTTTCCCGGGAGCAGATGGAGAGAGAAAGTGGCCCTCACCAGGGTCACTAAGCTCCCTGAGTCTAACAGCGCCGTTGCTGCTCGACCGTTCACCCTTACGGGACACGCTTGAGGTCCCTCGTTGGGCGGAGAGTTCACACTGCAGGCTGGATACGCATAGTATGAACAATGGCGTCCCATGCTGCAGTCCATCTGCTCAGTGGTCTGGGAACAACGGGCAGCTATATGTCCTGGCCCGTGGCACCTCCAGCAAATAATATCACCCGTAGGGACCTTGGGCAACACCTCCCCCGCCCTTTGTGACCTTGGACGCGCCACCCCTTTTTGGGACTCAGCAGCTTTCTGGGACCCCCAGTACGGCACGGGCTGCCTCCCTAAGGAGCCTTCCATCCCTTGGTATCTCTCGACCAGTCCGATCAGTTCGTCGGCATTCTGGGGATCACCCTGGGCAACCCAAGTCTGTATGGACCTCGGGAGGGAATGCACAAACCGATCCATCATCACTCGTTCCACCATCTGTGCTGGTCTACATGACTCTGGCTGCAGCCATTTCTGGACCAGGTGCAACAGATCAAACATTTGAGAGCGAGGCGGTTTGTCCCGGTGATAGGCCCAGCTGTGAACTCGCTGTGCCGTGACAGTCAGTGTCACCCCCAAACGTGCGAGAATCTCGACTTTCAATTTGTGATACTCTTTGGCATCCTGCAAGGTCAAATCATAGTACGCCTTCTGGGGTTCTCCCGTCAGGGTATGGCGCCAGTACCTCTGCCCACTGCTCTGGCGGGAGTTTTTCCCTCTCAGCGACCCTCTCAAACACCGTCAGGAAGGCCTCAACATCATCCCCTGGGGTCATTTTCTGCAATGCGCGTCTTACCGTCTTCTGGACGTGGGTGTCATCAGCCAGACCTGGGGTTGGGGCACTCGTCTTGCCCTGGATGGCGGTTGCCAGAAGCTGCATCTGCTCCCGTTGCTCCTGCTGGTTCTGTTGCATCTGCTGCCGTTGCTCCTGCTGGTTTTGTTGCATCTGCTGCCGTTGCTCCTGCTGGCTCTGCCGTTGCTCCTGCTGGCTCTGTTGTATCTGCTGCATCAACAGCCTGTTGGTCTCTTGCTGTACCTGCGGCCGTTGCTCCTGCTGTGATTGCAACTGGACCAAGTGTTTCAGCAGTTCCTCCATTTTCCCCGGCTGGCTTACAACAGACTTGACCCAGGACATTCAATAACAGACTTTCGTCTCCGCTGGGAACGCTGCCCGCACGTCTACCACCAATTGTAGGGATTTCACTCACTCAGGTGCGATTGCTGACACTTCAGGAGGCACGTTCCTTTAAAAGTTCATAGGTTTATTACATCATAAACCACGTGGCAAAATAACAGCAAACAAAATAGCCTTTAGTTCAGGAAAAGGAAAAACAAAGTGTCCAGTCTTTCAGGCTCAGCCCTGGAACTTTAACACACTCAGGAGCCTAGCAGCTCCACACATAACCACTGTGTTAAGTATTAGGCTTTCCTTTATAGGTCTAACCACACCCAGAACCCATCACATGATCAGGCATGTGGTTGTGACATCACCACAGGTCCTCACAGACATATAGGTAGCTATGGCTACATCACAGCGGCAAGCCATCTATGCGACACATATCTCCCGTCGATTAGACACCCTTTAGCCACGCTACAATATATATATATATATATATATATATATATATATATATATATATATATATATATATAATTTCAGGTTTGCAGGTTATTGTGTTCTGCTTTCTGGACATTTATGGAAGCTGCTCTCTTGTCTGTTTGGAGATATGGACATTGGACATATGCATGTATATGTATATATATACTGTACATGTATCATAAGACACTATAGGGGATTCTATTTCCTTAGGAGAGTTTTCTGTACATGTTGTCATGTTTAGTGAAATGCAGAAAGGGGGAAGAGGTGAGCTGTGACACTATCTACTGTGAATGGTGGATTCTGTTATCTCTCATTGTAATCCTCCTAGTTATGACAATAGGGTGATGGCTGAAAATGGATCTCTACTGGATGTTTCAGACTATTAGAAAAGCAGTTCCTGTTTATTTATTATTTTATGATATAAAGGGTGTCACAATCTTTAAAGTAAATTCTTCCAAAACGTTAAACTATGATTAACCCCTTAATGACCAGGGGTATTTCAGTTTTTGAATTGCTGTTTTTTTGCTCCCCTTTTTCCCGGAGCCATAACTTTTTTTATTTTTCTGTCAATATGGCCATGTGGGAGCTTGATTTTTTGTGGGACAAGTTGTACTTTTGAATGATGCCATTGGTTTTAACATATGTACTGAAAAACTGGGAAAAATGTTAAACTGCAGTGAAGCAAGGAAAGACTAGAAGCAATGGGATGAAACTGAATGGGAGGAGACACAGATTAGATATTAGAAAAAAACTTTGACAGTTAGGGTGATCAATGAGTGGAACAGGCTGCCACAAGAGGTGGTGAGTTCTCCTTCCATGGAAGTTTTCGAACAGAGGCTAGACAGACATCTGTCTGGGATGATTTAGTGAATCCTGCTTTGAGCAGGGGGTTGGACCAGATGACCCAGGAGGTCTCTTCCAACTCTATCATTCTATGATTCTATGAAATTGCAAAAAATAGTGCAATTCCACAATTGTTTGTTTTTTTTACCATGCTCATTGAATGCTAAAACTACCCTATCAACATGATTCTCCAGATCATTACGAGTTCATAGACACCAAACATGTCTAGGTGATTTTTTTTATTTAAGTGGCGAAAAAAAATCCAAAATTTGTTAGCTTAAAAAAAAGTGCCATTTTCCAAGACCTACAGCGTCTCCATTTTTCGTGATCTGGGGTGGGTGAGGGCTTTTTTTCTGTGTGCCAAGCTGACGTTTTTATTGATACCATTTTGGATTTTGGTGTAGATACGATCTTTTGATCGCCCGTTATTGCATTTTATTGCAATGTAGCGGCAACAAAAAAACGTAATTCTAACATTTTAAATTTTTTTATCATTATGCAGTTTAGCGATCGGGTTAAGTTTTTTTCTATATTGACAGATCAGGTGATTCTGACGATGCCAAATATGTGCATTTTTTTATTGTTTTATTTTGAATGAGGCAAAATGGGGGTGATATGAACTTTTATATTTTTTAAAATTTTTTAAAAAACATTTTTTTTTCCTTTTTGCATGCTACAATACTCTGCATGGGAGACTAGAAGCTGCAGTACTTTGATGGCCTCTGCTACACATAGATGATGATCATCGCCTGTGTGTAGTAGAAATGCTCATTTTCTATGAGCGTCAACCACGGGGTGGCGCTCATAGCACTCTGGCAATGACCATAGAGGTCTGCTGCAGTCCTCTGGTTGTCATGCCGACCCATCGGTGACCTGCGATCATGTGTCGGGTCACCAATGGGCGGGATTAGCAATGCGCTTCCATTAAGCACGAGTTAAATGCCACTGTCAGAGATTGTTGCGGGCACAGGTCTGCTATATAGATCAGCCCGCCGCAAACAGGGGGAGTCCGACATGGGCGTATTATTGCACCCAATGTCAGAGATGGGTTAAAAGGATTGGCTATTTTTTGGTTATTGTTGACGAATGTATTTGAGATGATAAGGTACATGGCGGGGGAGTGGGTTTCCTTCTTTCCAAAAACTGTTACTTCAAACCTATCCAACCCCCACCCTGTCTTATCCTCCCTTCATTCGAGGTTCACTCTGTCCGTATCTATTCTCCCTCTAATCTCCAAATGGCTGTCATATACTGACCACCAGGCTCAGCCACTGCCTTGATTGACCAATTCTACACCTGGCTTCTTCACTTTCTCTCTGCTGACATCCCCACCATCATAATGGGTGACTTTAATATCCCTACTGACACCCACCAGCTAGCAGCCTCCAAGCTCCTGGCCCTTACCTCATCCTTTGGATTTACTCAGTGGTCCTCCACAGCCACCCACACAGACGGACATACACTAGACCTCATCTTCACCCGCCTCTGTTCCTTATCTAATCTCACAACCTCTCCCTTCCCCCTATCTGACCACCATCTACTCACCTTCTCTTCCTTGTCCTCCTCACCCGCCCCCACGTCCAGCCAGTACCACATCCTCGCAGAAACCTTGCACACCTAGACATTCACAGACTTTCAGACTCTCTTCTACCCTTGTCCTCCATATCTTCACTCCAGGACATGGATAGCGCCACCGCTTTCTATAACTCCACCCTCACATCAGCCATAGACTCAGTCGCATCTCTCAGGCATGGCAAAGTGCGACAAATCAATAGGCAACCCTGGCATAACAACCTCACCAAAAAACTACGACAAGCATCCAGGGTCGCGGAGTGGCGTTGGAAAAAAAACACACCTGCCAGATGACTTCACCACTTTCAAACAAGCTACACTTGCCTTCAAACTAGCTCTCACTTCTGCTAAACAGACCTATTTCACTAACCTTGTATCTTCACTATCCTACAACCCAAAACAACTGTTCAGCACATTTAGCTCTCTCTTCCGCCTGCCACTGCCACCTCCAACTCCCTTCATCTCTTCTGAGGACTTTGCCGCCTACTTCAAAACAAGATTGACCAAACAAGGTAAACCTTTACTGTTCCACCACCCCAACCACTCCATATACCAGACCTCTGCCCTTCCCCAATAACTTCCCTCTCCAACATCACTAAAGGAGAACTTACTGGCCTCCTTTCCAAATCACACCTCACCACCTGTGGACTTGACCCCTTGCCTTCCCACCTGCTCCCCAACCTCACTAACATGCTCATTCCAGCCCTAACCCATCTCTTCAACCTATCGCTATCTTCTGGTACCTTCCCCGCTGCCTTCAAACATGCCACCATCACACCTATCCTCAAAAAAGCTAACCTTGACCCAACTGCTATGTCCAGCTATTGCCCCATATCACTGCTCCCGTTTGCTTCCAAACTACTTGAGCAGCATGTCCATGGTCAACTTTCCTCCCACCTCTCATCTAACTCTCTCCTTGACAACCTCCAATCTGGCTTCCGCCCCCACCACTCCACCGAAACTGCTCTGACCAAAATGACTAATGACTTACTCACAGCCAAAGCTAACAGACAGTTCCCCATCCTCCTCCTTCTCGACCTGTCCTCTGCTTTCGACACAGTCGACCACTGCCTACTGTTACAGATTCTTTCTTCCCTCGGCATCAAAGGCCTTGCCCTGTCCTGGATTGCCTCATACCTTTCCGACCGCACATTTAGCGTTTCCCACTCCCACACTACCTCCTTACCCCACCCCCTCTCTGTTGGAGTCCCTCAAGGCTCTGTCCTAGGGCCTCTACTTTTTTCCATCTATACCCTTGGCCTAGGACAACTCAAAGTCCCATGGCTTCCAGTACCACCTATATGCAGATGACACTCAGATCTACCTCTCTGGCTCAGATGTCGTCTCTCTTCTGTCCAGAATCCCGGAGTGTCTATCAGCCATATCCTCCTTCTTCAACTCTCGCTTCCTAAAACTCAATGTAGACAAAACCGAACTCATCATCTTTCCCCATCTCGCATATCCCCACTACCTGATCTATCTATTATGGTAAACGGCATCACGCTCTCTCCTGCACCGGAAATCTGCTGCCTCGGGGTAACTCTCGATTCTGCCCTGTCCTTCAAACCGCACGTCCAAACTCTTGCCACCTCCTGTCGCCGCCAACCCAAAAATATTGCCAGAATCTGTCCCTTCCTCAGCCCACAATCTACTAAAACTCTTGTGCATGCCCTCATCATCTCCCGCCTCGATTACTGCAACACCCTCCTCTGTGGCCTCCCCGCTAACTCCCTTACACCACTCCAGTCTGTCCTCAACTCTCCCTATCTGAACTAATCTCCCACTATCTTTCCTCACGTAATCTTCGATCCTCCCAAGACCTCCTACTCTCCTCCACACTTATTCGTTCCTCACACAACGGCCTCCAAGATTTCTCCCGACTATCCCCCATCCTCTGGAATTCCACGCCTCAACACATCTGATTATCCACCACCCCCGGATCCTTCAGAAGGAACCTGAAAACCCATCTCTTCAGGAAAGCCTACAGCCTGCAATAACCATTCTGCTGCCTCACCAACCACCCGAGCTGCCGCCTCAACAACCACCCGAGCTGCCACCTCACCAACCACCCGAGCTGCTGCCCCACCAATCACCCGAGCCGCTGTCACGTCATCAACCACCCGAGCTGCCACGTCGTCACCCCCAGAGCTGCCGCCTCAGCAACCACCTGAGCTGCCGCCTCACCAACCACCCGAGCTGCAGCCTCACCACCACCAGAGCTGCCGCCTCACCACCACCAGTGCTGCAGCACACCAACCTCCTGTCTCTTCCCCATTATCCCGAAGAATGTAAGTCCGCAAGGACAGGGTCCTCTCCCCTCTGTACCAGTCTGTCATTGTAAATTTGTTTACTGTTAATGATATCTATAACCCTGTATGTAACCCCTTTTCACATGTACAGCACCATTATTAAAATTAATGGTGCTATATAAATAATAATAATAATAATAATAAGGTACTTATGCGGACTTTATTGAACTTTGGCACCAAATATGAATGGAAAATAGAAATATAGGCTATGCTGAATGCCTTTTAATCATCTCACAAACACATTGGTTAACAATAACCAGAGAGTGGTCAATGCCCAAAACATAAAGTATGTTCCGTAACACATTCCCACTAAACATTTTGCTAACTAAATCTATTTTTCATAAGAGTCATTTAGTTAAATCCTTTCGTAAATTACATCAAGTGCAATATGATAGCGCCAATAACAAAAGAGAAAACAAGCAAAACAAACAACAAAGAAGGCAACACATATAACCAATCAATACATTGAAAATAAACCTTTTCTTTTGGCAGTAAAAATGTTGTGTTGAAAACACCTATTTTTCAGCTTGTTTTATGGTGTTCTTCACACATTTTTCAGCTTTTTTTTGGAGTGAGGATGTTTGTCTACAGTATGTTTAACCCTTAACGACCGCCGATATGCCTTTTAACGGCAGCAGTTAAGGGTACTTAAATCACAGCGTCGTTAATTAACGGCGCGGTGGAAAAAGTGAATAGCGCCCCCCAGAGTTGGATTTTCTCTGGTGTCTCGGTTGCCAAGGGTAGCATGATTCGGGGGGGGGTTTACTGACCCCGGTGTTGCAATCGCCGGTAATTAACCGTTTACCGGCGGTCGCAAAAAAAAAAACCCCAAAAAGCGATTTCCCATTTAATTTCTCTGTCCTCCGATGTGATCGCACATCAGAGGACAGAGAAATGGGGTCCCTGATCGCCCCCCGATACTCACCCGTCTCCCCGGTACTCCTTGTGTCTCCCGATGGGCGCCACCATCTTGTTCCGGCACAAAAAATGGCGGGCACATGCGCAGTGCGCCAACCAACTGGCACCTGGAAGATCTTTGGGGACTCGGCTGCCGGGGGCAGACCCCAAAGAACATGATAGGGGTCGGTTTTTACCGACCCCTGTTTTGCGATCGCCGGTAATTAACTATTTACCGGCGGCCGCAAAAAAAATAAAAAGCGATGTGTCATTCTCTGTCCTCTGATGTGATCACACATCAGAGGACAGAGAAATAGGGGGATCGGGGACCCTGTTTTACTTACCGGTGTCCCTGGGTCCTTCTGTGTCCCCTCCTGGCCGCCGGCTTCTTCCTCCGGTAAGAAAATGGCGGGCGCATGCGCAGTACGCCCGCCATGATCTGCCGGCCGGCAACTAGAGGAGCTGGCTAAAGTTAGGGTTAGGGCTAGGGTTAGGGTTGGGGCTAAAGTTAGGGCTAGGGTTAGGGCTAAAGTTAGGGTTAGGGTTGGGGCTAAAGTTAGGGCTAGGACAAGGGTTGGGGCTAAAGTTAGAGTTGGGGCTAAAGTTAGGGCTAAAGCTAGGATTACAGTTGGGATTGGGGATAGGGTTGGGATTAGGGTTTGGATTAGGGTTGGTATTGGGGTTAGGGTTGGCATTAGGGTTATGTTTGGGATTAGGGTTAAGGTTAGGGTTGAGATTAGGGTTAGGGTGTATTGGGCTTAGGGTTTTGATTAGGATTGTGGTTAGGGTTGGGATTAGGGGTTTTTGGGGTTAGGGTTGTGATTAGGGTTATGGTTAGGGTTGTGATTAGGATTATGGATTGGGTTGGGATTAGGGTTAGGGGTGTGTTGGGGTTAGGGTTGGAGTTAGAATTGGGGGGTTTCCACTGTTTAGGTACATCAGGGGGTCTCCAAACGCGATCCCCTTCTGAGCTCTGCCGTGCGCCCAAACAGTGGTTTACCCCCACATATGGGGCATCAGCGTACTCAGGACAAATTGGACAACAACTTTTGGGGTTCAATTTCTCCTGTTACCCTTGTGAAAATAAAAACTTGGGGGCTAAAAAATTATTTTTGCGGAAAAAAAAATATTTTTTATTTTCACAACTCTGCATTATAAACTTCTGTGAAGCACTTGGGCATTCAAAGTTCTCACCACACATCTAGATAAGTTCCTTGGGGGGTCTAGTTTCCAAAATGGGGTCACTTGGCTTGGGGGGGGTTCTACTGTTTAGGTACATCAGGGGCTCTGCAAACGCAACATAATATTCGCAGACCATTCCATCAAAGTCTGCATTCCAAAACGGCGCTCCTTCCCTTCCGAGCTCTGCCATGTGCCCAAACAGTGGTCCCCCCACATGTGGGGTATCAGCGTACTCAGGATAAATTGCACAATAAATTTTGGGGTCCAATTTCTCCTGTTACCCTTGTGAAAGTAAAAATTTTGGGGTGGAAAAAATATGATTTTTTTTATTTTCATGGCTCTATATTATAAACTTCTGTGAAGCAGTTGGGGGTTCATAGTGCTCACCACACATGTAGATAAGCTCTTTGGGGGGTCTAGTTTCCAAAATGGGGTCACTTGTGGGGGGTTTCTACTGTTTAGGTACATCAGGAGCTCTGCAAATGCAACATGACGCCCACAGACCATCCCATCAAAGTCTGCATTCCAAACGGCACTCCTTCCCTTCCGAGCCCCGATGTGTGCCCAAACAGTGGTCCCCCCCACATATGTGGTATCAGTGTTCTCAGGACAAACTTGTCAACAAATTTTGAGGTCCAATTTCTCCTGTTACCCTTGAGAAAATTAAAAATTGCAGGCTAAAAAAATAATTTTTGAGGAAAAAAAAGGATTTTTTATTTTCACGACTCTACTTTATAAATTTCTGTGAAGCACTTGAGGGTTCAAAATGCTCACCACACATCTAGATAAGTTCCATAGGGGGTTTAGTTTCCAAAATGGTGTCACTTGTGAGGGTTTCCACTGTTTTGGCCCATCAGGGGCTCTCCAAAAGCGACATGGCATCCGATCTCAATTCCAGCCAATTCTGCATTGAAAAAGTCAAACGGTGGTCCTTCTCTTCCAAGCCCTGCCGTGCGCCCAAACAGTGGTTTACCCCCACACAAGGGTTGATTAAGGGAAGCCAGGGCCCCGGGCTGTTCAGACACTGTGGGCCCCCCGGTCATGTGACAGGGTCATGTGACGGGATCGTGTGACGGGGTCATCATATACCTGAACCAGATTATTCCAGAAAAATAGTTGCTGTGTGAAACTGTCAAGGTGAAAATATATTTCCTTATATACTTTTTGTACTTTTATATCTTATACTGTAAAACAATAAGTTTTTCCCCTGCTAATGCAAATGTAATTGCATTTAAAGATGGCCGCCAGTGTTCAGTTTCGTTTCAGTTTAGTATCCGAAGAGTTAACTTTCATTTCTTCAGAAATCGAAACTCAGGAATGTGAAGAAAAGGAGGATTCACCAGAAGACGTCAGGACAAATCAGGAAGACTGGATGCTAACTTAAACCCTAACCCTAACACTCAATATAGTATTGTGTATTTTAGAATAAAGCCAGTTGTTGTGACCGTTGCAGACATGAGTAGATGCACGGGCATTCAATTGAGATTGAATCAGCACCTTGTCTGAGTCATTCTTACCCGGTACCAGATGCTCGGCTCATACTTTAATTTGGAATGACTGGTGAATGAGGGTATATTGTCGTTACGACCCCGACAATTTGGAGCCCAACGGGGGGCGTGGTCAGCGATCCGAGACCCTCTGGACCCATGCCTGGATGTCTGTGGATGATACCCGTAGTGGCTGACCTCGAGGACTGATCACCCTCCGTACACGGTAAGTGGCGATCATATACACTGTATGTGTCACACTTGCTAGTGTCTCAGCCGTTATTGGTTTGTCTGTGGTCTCCTTGGGTCCGGGAGGTGACCGGTCGAGTGGTGAGATCGAACGCGATCCTGTGCCACGCTCTGAACCAGCAACTGAGAGACGTCGCATTCTGCGCGTCCTCGTGTACACCACACCTCCTCCACCAGTCATTGTACTCCGTTCAACCACCCTACCCGTGACTGTTGTCTAGTAGTGAAGTGGAGTGATAAATTGAGCAAGTTGTAGACTGTGGGGCAGCTTAGAGAAAGGGATAGGAGACGCAGCCTCTGTGATATTGTACCAACTAGGTAATTTAAGACGTCCCGGAGGAGGGCCACCTGTATTTCTGTGGAGGGCTTTCACTAGGAGACTGCCTCCCGACTGTTTAGAATATCGTGGCAGGATAGTCTGTTAATCACTGGTGTTCAGGTTAGGGACAGGAGATATTGAGCGCGAGGCTCTTTTCCTAATACGTTGAGCGAGATTCCGTATTGTAGAACACCAGTGTTGATATCACTGCCAGCGATCCTGAGCTGCAGCAGGGCGCAGTATTCTGTGAGTCATGTTGTGTCTCTTAAAGCAGAAGAAGTCCGTGCCCCACAAGTTAGATGAGGATTCTGTGGAAGTCAAGGCAATAGTTGAGTCACGGGAGGGCAAGAAGGCAGTCAGGAATGTTGAGAGATTGTATAAGCATGTAGGATTGCCCTCGTCAGGGAGATTGCAGCCAGCTATGTGGCCCAATCTCATAGAAAATAAAAGGGGCATGTTGAAAGATAAAGGATTGTTAGAACAAGCTCATCTGCGAGTCGCGCGAGCCTTAAAGAACAAAGGATGAAAATAGGTTGATGGAGAGGGAGGATCAGACAATGTAGAGCCCGTGTTTGGTTATAAAATGCCTTTGAACTGTGATCTTACAGATTGAAAAATGGCCGCCGTGCCACTGATGATGAAAATGCAGTCTCAGCCAGCGCCCTGTAATGGCGACGGGATGAGCTCTCCAGAAGCGTGGGTGTGTCCTGTTTGTGTTGTGCAGAATCCAACCTGGGTGGAAACCTGCCGTGTGTGTGCGTACGGGCCGTCCTTGGGGCTCCGCCCAGACCACGGAGGATCATAGGAAAGTTTTGTAGAAATTAAGTCTGAAAACTGCTGCAATTTGTTACTTTGTAGGAGATGGGAGGGGGGGAGCGGACCGCTGCGAGATTTCTTTGTCAGTTCTCCTCTTTTCTCCTGATCTGCGCTACGTGCTGGAGAAAGGGGGGGTATAGAGTTGGGCTTTTGCTCTCCCTTCAGCGCTGAAGAATGCAGTGAAAGTTCTTATCTCCGTGTTACTAGATGGGAGGGGGTGAGTGAATCCCTGCGCGACCTGCTTGCAATTTCTCCCTTCGGTGCTGTGAGCTAAAGGGAAGGGGGGCCATGTATTGCATTCCAAAGTTTTCTCTGTCCTTGGTTTAGTACACGCTGAGAGATTTATGTTTAAAGCAATAAGTACTGTATGAAATTGGAAGTGAAATGGACCTGTGCTTAGTCATAGAGGAAAACTTGTAAGTAATTGAAAGATTGGTAATTACCTGTATCAAGTTGAGTGATTGATATATAGCAAATTGAAGATCAACAGGGGGGCTCCCTGTTAGATAATATGGTATATATAATATATACTGGATTGCCGAGAAGTTCTATGGGTGTCTTATGGTAGTGTTTGAAGATCTGGGATTTTCACTGTAACAAAAAGCCCATTCATACCTTTTTGTAGTAGACCCGATATTGAGATTTCCACCCCGGATGATGCATTGAAAATAGTAAAAGGTTTTCAAAAGAATTTAGCCCAGCAGGAAAGACAAGGGTTAATTCACTAGCCGTAGTAATTCTTGCTCGCTCACTGGCCCCCATCGCTGCAGCTGCTAGATCAGTGTTTCTTATCTCCATGTAACAGACTCCAGTTTCTGCCCCCTCCTATCGTACATGCAAGTCCAGCTTCACACTGCAATACGTCTTTAACCCTGTATAGGAGTCTAACTCCCTCCCAGCTTCGTCATGTCAATTTTCAGACCAAGAGCTTGTTTTAATCGGTGTAAATGGCAGACCCCCCCAGCCCGGAAAGGCCCCTACATCTCCTCTTCCCGTGAAACCTTCACACTTACAAGGCCAGACTCTCCAAGAACCTGAAGTTGGTTCCCCTGTCATTCACGCTACTACATCACACCTCAGGGCTCCCAGGTTCTTTTCTCAGTGAGGTATGGGGACATAATTACGGTACCCACCAGGTAGGAGCCATAGTGAACCCAGCTAATTCTACCCTGTCATATAGAGGTGGTTTGGCCCAACAGATAGCTAGAAAAGGGAAGTCCAGCCATAGCCCAAGAGTGTCAGGCCTACCTTGCCACTTATGGCCCCTTGCAACCAGGAGAGGCTATGGCCACCCCACACGATGTACATAGTATCCTTAATCAAGTATAACCTAGCCACATGTCCATGGCTGGACAGCTGCGACTTCAGTGTGCTATTCTCATGCCTACTAATGTGACTTTGAAAAGGTGCACTGTCCTAAACCCTGCTACTCTTCTTCTAGTTCCTATGGATCCAAAGGGGGGAGGAGTAGGTGACATGAAAAAGGACACTCTTTTTCTTTCTAAAATGGATCCAGAGGAACAAGATTAGGTTTCCAAACCCCATGATTGTCTAGAATTAATGTCTTAGGAAACGGCTGGTCTCTAGTGTGCCTATTCTAATGCTGATTTTGAGCTTTTTGTAGATGGATCCCGTCACCAAGATGACCAAGGATGCTTCTGTACCAGATATGCTGTGGTCTCAGAACATGAGGTAATCAAGGCAGAGTCAATGCCAGCTCATATGTCTGCACAAGAAGCAGAGCAAACTAGCAGAAGGTAAGACTGTAAATATCTACACTGATTCCAGGTATGCTTTTGGCATTGCACACAGTTATGGGCCTATCTGGAGAGCCAGGGCTTTCCTGACAGCAAATGGCCACCCCTTTAAACGTGCTGAGGCAGTCCAGCAACTTATGAATGCACTACAGATTCCCACCCAAGCAGGCATCATAAAGGTAAAGGCACATAGCAAAGGCACTGATGGACGGACAAAGGGTAACGCACTGGTAGACCAGGCTGCCAAGAAAGCAGCAAGCACTCCTGTAGCCTCTAAAGTACATCACCTAGACACCCCACCATCTCCACTTGTGTTGAAAGACATCTTAGCCCGGTTACAAGAACAGGCAAGTAAGGAGGAGAAAAATAGGTGGCAAAGGATAGGGGCTTGCTCTGATACCGTCACTGGACTATGGGGGAGTGGTGAAAAGGTCTGCCTACCACAGGTACTGTACCCAATGATGGCACAGCTTCTGCACGGGAATGTGCACGACTCGAAGACGGCCATGTGTGACACCCTACAGAAACAATGGATTGCCCCCGGGTTTTCCACCTGTGCAAAAAGGCAGGTACAGAGCTGCATGATATGTGCCACACATAATCAGAGTAGGACAGTGAAAACTCCATCCAAACACACTCCCCGGCCCTTTACTCATTCCAGAGACTGCAGATTGATTATATTCAGTTGCCCAGGGTAGGGACGTATGAGTATGTGTTGGTCTGCATTGATTTATTTTCAGGTTGGCCAGAAGCCTACCCAGTTGCCAAAGCTACGGCTAAGACAACGGCGAAGAAACTGATGGCTGAGATCATATGCAGGTATGGAGTTCCTGAAGTCATTGAAAGCGATCAGGGTTCCCATTTTTACTGGAGAGATCATGTCAGAGGTAATGGCAGCACTGGGGGTAAGTCAAGCATTGCATACTCCATCCGTAGAGCAGTGGAAAAGTGGAGAGACTAAATGGAACTCTTAAGCTTAAAATCCAGAAGGCAATGACAGAGACTGGTAAACCATGGACAGAATGCCTTCCTCTAGTTTTGTTTTCAGTAAGCTATACCCCAAACAGGAAGACAGGACTGTCACCGTATGAGATTCTGTTTGGCAGGAGCCCCAATCTTGAATGTTTCTTTCCACAACAGTTGCAGCTCAAGTACCAGGACTTGACTAGCTATGTGCAGGCCTTACATGGACACCTTGCCAAAGTGCATTTAACTGTCTTCAGTTCTCTTCCAGACCCAGACAAGGTTCCTGGACACCATCCCTTTGTGCCAGGAGACCTGGTGTATGTGAAAAAGTTTGTGCGCAGAGATTGTCTCCAGCCGAGATTTGAAGGACCCCACATGGTGATCCTGGTCACCCCCACTGCAGAAAAACTTGAAGGAAAGAGCACCTGGATCCACGTATCGCACTGTAAAAGAGACCGAACCAGTGTTTAGTCACAGTAGTGACTGAAGGGAAATGTTACTGTTGTTTTTGATCCTGGAACTGAGGGCCATCCTCGCCCCTACCTCTTCGGCCCCTATTGTAAATAAGAATTCTGGTCCCACTATTCTCTGGGTAAACCTGACATCCCCGGTAAATATCTGGCGATTTCTGTGATGTAGTCAAGTGCCTCGAGACTGAACGGGTGGTAGAGGGAATCATCCAGTTTTATATATGTGTTACCAGAAATGACAACAATAACTGTTATTATTAGACAGATGCTGCCTGGAATACGGGAGATGATTGGGGATATAAACCTAGTGAAGCCATGTTCCCAAGGATGGGACGGGTAGGAGTCTTCGTGAGAGAATGCATCTAACAGCCCTTCTGCAACCACTTAGGGGCTGTAAATGGGGTAAAAGTTGTCACCCCCTCCTCCTAAATCTTGAAAGCCCCCAATCTGCTGACCTGCAGACATTTGTACTGGGAAGGCATTATAATTATGTATTTAATAGTGGATACCATGGGAATTTAGGCCATATACAGCTCCAGGATATTAGTTTCAGACCAACCAAGGCCCCTGTTACCAGTACACCTAAAACAAGCCCAGGTGAGCGTTTGCAAAATGTAGTTAATGAAGTAATCCCCATTCCAGGTCTCAGTTGGCAAGAGGTTTTCTCCATAGAAACACAAACAGCCCCAAGGAAAAACCTGTGGTTAGAATGGGTGAGATACAATGTAAGAGTCCAGAATATCTCTATAGGATGTATTGCTTGTGCTGCTGCGAATACACACCTATACACACATGCACTGCTTTTTCCTGATGACAACACCACTGCCTGTGTCATAAATTTGTTGAAAGGTTTGAAGTCCACTGATTGCCCAGATTATGTCCCACTATTTCATAAGGAACCTAGACTAAAGGTCCCAGGAGAAGTAACCGTATTAGCTGACAATTACACCTGCTATAATTCCCAAGACACCACAGGTACACCAGTAGGGATCTTCAAGACAGGTTTCTGCAAAGGGAACAGTTCTCTAGATACTGATTTGCTAATTAAACATACACAATATATGTACACTAAAGATACCTGATGAACCTACCAGAAAGAGGAGAAGTTTTGATCAGCTCCACATGAGTTATGAAGAAGATCTACTAGTATATATTGATGCCATTGGAGTGCCAAGGGGGGTGCCTGACAAGTTTAAAGCCCAGAACCAGATTTATGCCGGCATTGCTTCTATAATCCTACAGGTGCAGATTAATAAAAATGTTGAATGGATCAAATATATATATATATTACAGTGAACAAAGATTTGTCAATTATAGCTGTGATGCCTTTCAGGATATAGTTGAGGATTTGGGCCCTAACACTTGTATGACCCGTGCTGCAACCCGACCTAAGAGAATTACACTGAATCCTGTCCAGACAAGATCACATGTAGTGATATAAGAAGCTGACACAGGATTGTGGTTGGTGGATAGTGGGGACATTAACTTTTGGGAGTAGGCTGACAGTAATCCTTTTGGGAAGGAGCTGTAGACCAGCAGGTCATGTCACGCCCCCACCACCAGAGAACCAACCACATCAGGTAGGGTAAGACAGATACAGGAGTATTATCCCTGGAGGCCCCCTGACTAGCTAGCTATGCAAAAACAATTGGCTGACCCTGAGAACCAACCTTTCTCATTTTACAAACAAATAATGACAATATGATAGATGTATAAGTACACCTGGGCAGGCCTAGGTAGTTAGTGAAAGCAATTCCGACTGGCACCTTCCTCAATCAAGAAGTAGACCCACCAGAGTACGATGGTACTGATCCAGGGGAGATCCCTAAGTATGTCCCCCTCAAGAGAGTAGACAGAACCCCCCATTCTCAGATGATGCTAAGAGATTTAGTTTAGGGACAGTGGGAGAACTCCATGTGAGGTTAGTGAAGGGTTCAGCTGCCTGGAGGCCTCTCGCTAGGGGAGAGTTTCTGAGGTGTCTGGATGAAGAAATCCACCTCCCCTTTTCCCATCACATGGACAGTCTCGAAGGATCTTTCTTTAAGGGAAAAACTTAGTGTTTAGGGGGGATTGTCAAGGTGAAAATATATTTCCTTATATACTTTTTGTACTTTTATATCTTATACTGTAAAACAATAAGTTTTTCCCCTGCTAATGCAAATGTAATTGTATTTAAAGATGGCCGCCAGTGTTCAGTTTCGTTTCAGTTTAGTATCCGAAGAGTTAACTTTCATTTCTTCAGAAATCGAAACTCAGGAATGTGAAGAAAAGGAGGATTCACCAGAAGACGTCAGGACAAATCAGGAAGACTGGATGCTAACTTAAACCCCGCCTAATGCACGCCTTCCCCTAACACTCAATATAGTATTGTGTATTTTAGAATAAAGCCAGTTGTTGTGACCGTTGCAGACATGAGTAGATGCACGGGCATTCAATTGAGATTGAATCAGCACCTTGTCTGAGTCATTCTTACCTGGTACCAGATGCTCGGCTCATACTTTAATTTGGAATGACTGGTGAATGAGGGTATATTGTCGTTACGACCCCGACAAAACTATAACCTGTCAAACATGCATTGATCTAGTCAATTTACCCTTCAGTTCACTATATAGTATACAGTGTATAGTGTCAGTGTATAGGTAACACTGACTCACAGTGACGTCTCTAGGTGAAGTCCTTCATCTTTCATCCAGCACAGACCGCCATCACTTCATCCAACCAGGACTTGTCTCTGCAGGAAATAACACAGTTATCTCGAGCTCCGCTTGTAGAACACATTACTTAATTTTTCCCAACTTCTACATTACACCACTTGAAGAAAAAGAGGTGACATAGTGTCACTCTACACAGTAACAGGACCGCCCCCCCAGTTAAAACAGTGTCCTCAAAAAATAAAATAAATCCATCACTGCAGTAATAATATCCCTTTATTAGCCGCTATGGTAATAATAATATCCCCCATCCTGGATCTGTGTATCTCATTCCTGGCTCCAGCCATATGTTCTCCCATCCTGCCCTCATGAGTATCCATCCTGCCCCATATGATCTCCCCATCCTGCCCCATCAGTCTCCATCATATCCATCCTGCCCCATGATCCTGCACGATCTGTCTCCAATCCTGCCCCGTGTCTCCAATCATGCCCCGTATCTACATTCTGCCCATGTCTCCAGTCCTGCCCCCAGTGTGTCCAGCATTCTGCCCCAGTGTGTCCAGCATATTGCCCCCAGTGTGTCCAGCAATCTGCCCCAGTGTGTCCAGCATATTTCCCCCAAAATGTCCAGCATGTTGCCCCAGTGTGTCCAGCATGTTGCCCCCAGTGTGTCCAGCATATTGCCCCCAGTGTGTCCAGCAATCTGCCCCAGTGTGTCCAGCATATTGCCCCCAGTGTGTCCAGCATTCTGCCCCAGTGTCTCCAATATTGCCCTCAGTGTGTCCAGCTATCTGCCCCAGTGTGTCCAGCATATTACCCCCAGTGTGTCCAGCAATCTGCCCCAGTATGTCCAGCATATTGCCCCAGTTTGTCCAGCAATCTGCCCCAGTGTCTGACTCCAGCATATTGCCCCCAGTGTGTCCAGCAATCTGCCCCAGTGTCTCCAGCATTGCCCTTAGTGTGTCCAGCAATCTGCCCCAGTGTCTCCAGCATTGCCCCCAGTGTGTCCAGCAATCTGCCCCAGTGTGTCCAGCAATCTGCCCCAGTATGTCCAGCATATTGCCCCAGTGTGTCCAGCAATCTGTCCCAGTGTGTCCAGCAATCTGCCCCAGTATGTCCAGCATATTGCCCCGTGTGTCCAGCAATCTGCCCCAGTGTCTGACTCCAGCATATTGCCCCCAGTGTGTCCAGCAATCTTCCCCAGTGTCTGACTCCAGCATATTGCCCCAGTGTGTCCAGCAATCTGCCCCAGTGTCTGACTCCAGCATATTGCCCCCAGTGTGTCCAGCATTGCCCCCAGTGTGTCCAGCATTGCCCCCAGTGTGTCCAGCAATTTGCCCCAGTGTCTCCAGCATTGCCCCAGTGTGTCCAGCAATCTGCCCCAGTATGTCCAGCATGTTGCCCCAGTGTGTCCAGCAATCTGCCCCAGTGTCTGACTCCAGCATATTGCCCCCAGTGTGCCAAAAATCTGCCCCAGTGTCTGACTCCAGCATATTGCCCCCAGTGTGTCCAGCAATCTGCACCAGTGTGTCCAGCATTGCCCTCAGTATGTCCAGCATTGCCCCCAGTGTCTCCAGTATTGCCCCAGTGTGTCCAGCAATCTGCCCCAGTATGTCCAGCATGTTGCCCCAGTGTGTCCAGCAATCTGCCCCAGTGTCTGACTCCAGCATATTGCCCCCAGTGTGTCCAGCAATTTGCCCCAGTGTCTCCAGCATTGCCCCCAGTGTGTCCAACAATCTGCCCCAGTGTGTCCAGCATTGCCCCCAGTGTGTCCAGCAATCTGCCCCAGTATGTCCAGCATATTGCCCCAGTGTGTCCAGCAATCTGCCCCAGTGTCTGACTCCAGCATATTGCCCCCAGTGTGTCCACCAATCTGCCCCAATGTCTGACTCCAGCATATTGTCCCCAGTGTGTCCAGCAATCTGCCCCAGTGTCTCCAGCATTGCACCCAGTGTGTCCAGCAATCTGCCCCAGTGTCTCCAATATTGCCCCCAGTGTGTCCAGCAATCTGCCCCAGTGTCTCCAATATTGCCCCCAGTGTGTCCAGCAATCTGCCCCAGTGTGTCCAGCATATTACCCCAGTGTGTCCAGCAATCTGCCCCAGTATGTCCAGCAATCTGCCCCAGTGTCTGACTCCAGCATATTGCCCCCAGTGTGTCCAGCGTTCTGCCCCATTGTCTGACTCCAGCATATTGCCCCCAGTGTGTCCAGCAATCTGCCCCAGTGTGTCCAGCATTGCCCCCAGTGTGTCCAGCAATCTGCCCCAGTGTCTCCAGCATTGCCCCCAGTGTGTCCAGCAATCTGCCCTAGTGTGTCCAGCAATCTGCCCCAGTGTGTCCAGCAATCTGCCCCAGTGTCTCCAGCATTGCCCCCAGTGTGTCCAGCAATTTGCCCCAGTGTGTCCAGCATATTGCCCCCAGACAGTGTCCAGCATTCTGGCCCGGGCCCCCCGGATTGCAGTTCGCAAAAAAACAAAAAAAATGAGTTCTCCTCACCTGACCTGCGCTCCAGCGGCGAAGCTCCCTCCAGCAGCGCGCACTCGCAGGCAACTGTCAATGACGTCAGACGCCAGCGATGTGTGCGCTGCGCCTGCGGCCAACTTCAGCTGCCAGCCTCCAATTGGCTGGCGGCTGTTGTTAACTATTGATGTGCGGGCGCGCGCAGGTCAATAGGTGAAACTGCCGCAGCGCTGGTAGGGGCCCGGTGAGCAGATGAGACGGGGCCCGATGCAGTCCCCCTCTGCCCACCGGGCCCATACGCCAGTCAGGGCAGTAATGCCCTTATGGCGGCGGGCAATCTGAGTGGTAGCCCAGGGCCCAGTGGTGTGGGGGGGGCCTCCTCTCAGCGCCGGCAGCTTGTCCTGTGTGAGCTGTCACGTGGTACCGCTCATTACAGTGATGAATATGCGGCTCCACCCCTATAGGGAAACTCTCAGCACTCGTACCGGAGCCACTGACGTGTGAAACGGGCCTGAATGTGGTTTTGAGCACCTTGAGGGGTGTAGTTTTTAGAATGGTGTCAAGTTTGAGTATTTTCTGTCATGTACACCCCTTAAAGTGACTTTAAAAGTGAGATGGTCCCTAAAAAAAATGGTTTTGTAAATTTTGTTGGAAAAATGAGAAATCGCTGGTCAACTTTTAAACCCTTATAACTTCCTAACAAAAAAAAAAATTGTTTCCAAAATTGTGCTGATGTAAAGTAGACATGTGGGAAATGTTATTTATTAACTATTTTGTGTGATCTCTCTGTTTTAAGTGCATAAAAATACAAAGTTTGAAATTTTTTTGCCATATTTCCATTTTTTTCCATAAATAATCGCAATATCGAAGAAATGTTACCACTAAGGCCGGCGTCACACTCAACGTATGAAAATACGGTCCATATTTTAGGGCCGTAATACGCAGAAATGTTCCCAAAATAGTGATCCGTATGTCATCCGTAGGCAGGGTGTGGCAGCTTATTTTGCGCATGTCATCCTCCGTATGTAATCCGTATGGTATCCGTACTGCGATATTTTCTCGCAGGCTTGCAAAACCGACATCTAATGGATTTTTCGGCTCAAATGTTTGTTAAAACATATATACAGTCTATATATATACAGTGCCTACAAGTAGTATTCAACCCCGTGCAGATTTAGCAGTTTTACACATTTGGAATTAACTTGGCATTGTGACATTTGGACTGTAGATCAGCCTGGAAGTGTGAAATGCACTGCAGCAAAAAAGAATGTTATTTCTTTGTTTATTTTTTTTTTAAATTGTGAAAAGTTTTTTCAGAGGGTCATTTATTATTCAACCCCTCAACCCCCCAGAATTCTGTTTGGTTCCCCTAAAGTATTAAGAAGTAGTTGAGGCACAAAGAACAATGAGCTTCACATGTTTGGATTAATTATCTCTTTTTCCAGCCTTTTCTGACTATTTAAGACCCTCCCCAAACTTGTGAACAGCACTCATACATGGTCAACATGGGAAAGACAAAGGAGCATTACAAGGCCATCAGAGACAAGATCGTGGAGGGTCACAAGGCTGGCAAGGGGTACAAAACCCTTTCCAAGGAGTTGGGCCTACCTGTCTCCACTGTTGGGAGCATCATCCGGAAGTGGAAGGCTTATGGAACTACTGTTAGCCTTCCATGGCCTGGACAGCCTTTGAAAGTTTCCTCCCGTGCCGAGGCCAGGTTTGTCCGAAGAGTCAAGGCTAACCCAAGGACAACAAGGAAGGAGCTCCGGGAAGATCTCATGGCAGTGGGGACATTGGTTTCAGTCAATACCATAAGTAACGTACTCCACCGCAATGGTCTCCGTTCCAGACGAGCCCGTAAGGTACCTTTACTTTCAAAGCGTCATGTCAAGGCTCGTCTACAGTTTGCTCATGATCACTTGGAGGACTCTGAGACTGACTGGTTCAAGGTTCTCTGGTCTGATGAGACCAAGATCGAGATCTTTGGTGCCACCCACACACGTGACGTTTGGAGACTGGATGGCACTGCATACGACCCCAAGCATACCATCCCTACAGTCAAGCATGGTGGTGGCAGCATCATGCTGTGGGGCTGTTTCTCAGCCAAGGGGCCTGGCCATCTGGTCCACATCCATGGGAAGATGGATAGCACGGCCTACCTGGAGATTTTGGCCAAGAACCTCCGCTCCTCCATCAAGGATCTTAAGATGGGTCGTCATTTCATCTTCCAACAAGACAACGACCCAAAGCACACAGCCAAGAAAACCAAGGCCTGGTTCAAGAGGCAAAAAATCAAGGTGTTGCAGTGGCCTAGTCAGTCTCCTGACCTTAACCCAATTGAAAACTTGTGGAAGGAGCTCAAGATTAAAGTCCACATGAGACACCCAAAGAACCTAGATAACTTGGAGAAGATCTGCATGGAGGAGTGGGCCAAGATAACTCCAGAGACCTGTGCCGGCCTGATCAGGTCTTATAAAAGACGATTATTAGCTGTAATTGCAAGCAAAGGTTATTCCACAAAATATTAAACCTAGGGGTTGAATAATAATTGACCCACACTTTTATGTTTAAAATTTATAAAAATTTTACTGAGCAACATAACTTTTTGGTTTGTAAGATTTATGCATCTGTTAATAAATCCTGCTCTTGTTTGAAGTTTGAAGGCTCTAACTTATTTGCATCTTATTAAACCTGCTAAATCTGCAGGGGGTTGAATACTACTTGTATGCACTGTATATATATATATATGTCATTGAGACATATATATATATATATATATATATATATATATATATATATATATATATATATATATATATTGTAGAGATTTCACTCACTCAGGTGCGACGGCTGACACTTAGGAGGCAGGTTCCAACAAAAGTTCAAAGGTTTATTGCTTCATAAACCAGTTTAGCATAAACAGGAAAAACAAATAGCCTTTAGCTCAGGCAAAAGGGAAAAAACAAGTGTCCATTCCTTCAGGCTCAGTGCTGGAGCCTTAACACATTGGAGGCTAGCACCTCCACACATATCCCCTGTGTTAAACATTAGCCTGTCTTATATAGAGCTAACCACACCCAGTAACCCATCACATGATTAGCCATGTGGTCTGACATCACCACAGGTCCTGACAGACATATAGGTAGCTATGGTTACATCACAGCGGCAAGCCATCTATGCGACACATATCTCCCGTCGATTAGACACCCTTTAGCCACACTACAATATATACTGTATTTATATTTAACCCCTTAACGACCGCCGATACGCCATTTAACGGCGGCCGCTAAGGGTACTTAAACCACAGCGCCGTTAATTAACGGCGCTGTGGAAAAAGTGAATAGCGCCCCCCAGAGTCAGATTTTCTCTGGGGTCTTGGTTGCCTAGGGTAGCCGAGACCCCAGAGAACATGATTCGGGGGGTTTTTACCGACCCCCGAGTTGCGATCGCCGGTAATTAACCGTTTACCGGCGGTCGCAACAAAAAAAAAACGCGATTTGCCATTTAATTTCTCTGTCCTCCGATGTGATCGCACATCGGAGGACAGAGAAATAGGGTCCCCGATGGCCTCCGATAGCCCCCCAATACTCACCTATCTCCCCCGGTGCTCCTCATGGCTCCCGATGGGCGCCGCCATCTTTTTTCCGGGGAAAAATGGCGGGCGCACGCGCAGTGCGCCTGGCACCCAGAAGATCTTTGGGGTCTCAGCTGCCGGGGGTAGCCGAGACCCCAAAGAACATGATCAGGGTCGGTTTGCACCGACCCCTGTTTTGCGATCGCCGGTAATTAACAGTTTACCGGCGACCGCAAAAAAAAAAAAAAAGCGATCTGTAATTCTCTGTCCTCTGATGTGATCGCACATCAGAGGACAGAGAAATAGGGGGATTCGGGGACCCTATCATACTCACCCGGTTTCCCTGGGTCCTCTTCCGTCTCCTCCGTTTCCGGCAGGAGAGACGAGTTGGGGCTAAAATTAGGGTTAGGGTTAGGGCTAGGGTTAGGGTTAGGGTTAGGGTTAGGGTTGGGGCTAAATTTAGGGTTAGGGTTAGGGTTAGGCTACTTTCACACTAGCGTTTTTTGGCTTCCGTCGCTATGCGTCGTTGGAGAAAAAACGCATCCTGCAAAAGTGCTTCCAGGATGCGTTTTTTCTCCATTGGCTTGCATTAGCGAAGCATTGCGACGGATTGCCACATGTCGCATCCATCGTGCGACGGATGCGTCGTGCTTTGGCGGACCGTCGGCACAAAAAAGCTACATGTAACTTTTTTGTGCGACGTGTCCGCCATTTCCGACCGCGCATGCGCGGCCGGAACTCCGCCCCGCCTCCCCGCACCTCACAATGCGGCAGCGGATGCGTTGAAAAAACAGCATCCGCTGCAACCATTGTGTGGCGCTTACAAAGCTAGCGTCGGTACGTCGGCCCGACACACTGCGATGGGCCGAGTACGACGCTAGTGTGAAAGTAGCCTTAGGCTTCTTTCACACTTGCGTCGGTACGGGGCGGTCGCAATGCGTCGGCCCGACGTACCGACGCACGTTGTGAAAATTGTGCACAACGTGGGCAGCGGACGCGATGTCCAAAAAAAATTTTACATTGAACTTTTTTTGTGACGACGGGGCTAAAGTTATGGTTAGGGTTAGGGCTAAAGTTAGGGTTAGGGTTGGGGCTAAAGTTAGGGTTAGAGTTGGGATTAGGGTTAGGGTTTGGATTAGGGTTGGGATTAGGGTTACGTTTGGGAGTAGGGTTGGGATTAGGGTTACGTTTGGGATTAGGGTTGGGATTAGGGTTAGGGTTGGGATTAGGGTTAGGGGTGTGTTGGATTTAGGGTTTTGATTAGGGTTATGGTTAGGGTTGAGATTAGGGCAGTTTTGGGGTTAGGGTTGTGATTATCGTTAGGGTTGTGATTAGGATTATGGATCGGGTTGAGATTAGGGTTAGGGGTGTGTTGGAGTTAGGGTTGGAGTTATAATTTGGGGGTTTCCACTGTTTAGGTACATCAGGGGGTCTCCAAACACGACAGCCAATTTTGCGCTAAAAAAGTCAAATGGTGCTCCCTCCCTTCTGAGCTCTGCCGTGCGCCCAAACAGTGGTTTACCCCCACATATGGGGCATCAGCGTACCCGGGATAAATTGGACAACAACTTTTGGGGTCCAATTTCTCCTGTTACCCTTGTGAAAATAAAAACTTGGGGGCTAAAAATCTTTTTTGTGGGAAAAAAAAATATTTTTTTATTTTCACTACTCTGCATTATAAACTTCTGTGAAGCACTTGAGCATTCAAAGTTCTCACCACATATCTAGATAAGTTCGTTAGGGGGTCTAGTTTCCAAAATTTGGTCACTTGTGGGGGGTTTCTACTGTTTAGGTACATCAGGGGCTCTGCAAACGCAACATAACACCCACAGACAATTCTATCAAAGTCTGAATTCCAAAATGGCGCTCCTTCTCTTCTGAGCTCTGCCGTGTGCCAAAACAGTGGTTTACCCCCACATATGGGGTACCAGCATACTCAGGACAAATTGGAGAACAAATATTGGCATCCAATTTCTCTTGTTACCCTTGTGAAAATAAAAACTTGGGGGCTAAAAAATCTTTTTTGTGAAAAAAAAAAAATTTCTATTTTCACTACTCTGCATTATAAACTTCTGTGAAGCACTTGGGCATTCAAAGTTCTCACCACATATCTAGATAAGTTCCTTGGGGGGTCTATTTTCCAAAATGGGGTCACTTGTTGGGGGTTTCTACTGTTTAGGTACATTAGGGGTCTGCAAACGCAACATAACGCCCGCAGACAATTCTATCAAAGTCTGCATTCCAAAATGGCACTCCTTCCCTTCCGAGCTCTGCCGTGCGCCCAAACAGTGGTTTACCCCCATATATAGGGTACCAGCATACTCAGGACAAATTGGACAACAACTTTTGGGGTCCAATTTCTCTTGTTACCCTTGTGAAAATAAAAACTTGGGGGCTAAAAAATCTTTATTGTTAAAAAAAAAATATTTTTTATTTTCACGACATGGCGTCCGATCTCAATTCCAGTCAATTTTGCATTGAAAAGTCAAATGGCGCTCCTTTGCTTCCGAGCTCAGCCATGCACCCAAACAGTGGTTTACCCCCACATATGGGGTGTCGGCGTACTCAAGACAAATTGTACAATAACTTCTGGGGTCCATTTTCTCCTGATACCCTTGGTAAAATAAAAATTTGGAGGCAAAAAGATCATTTTTGTAGAAAAAATGCGATTTTTTTATTTTCACGGCTCTACGTTATAAACTTCTGTGAAGCACCTGGGGGTTTAAAGTGCTCACCACACATCTAGATAAGTTCCTTAAGGGGTCTAGTTTCCAAAATGGTGTCATTTGTGGGGGTCTCCACTGTTTAGGCACATCAGCGGCTCTCCAAACGTGACATGGTGTCCGATCTCAATTCCAGCCAATTCTACATTGAAAAAGTAAAACGACACTCCTTCTCTTCCAAGCTCTGCGGTGCGCCCAAACAGTGGTTTACCCCCACATATGGGGTATCGACGTACTCAGGAGAAATTGCACAACAACTTTTGTGGTCTAATTTCTCCTGCTACCCTTGTGAAAATAAAAATTTGGGGGCAAAAAGATCATTTTTGTAGAAAAAATGCGATTTTTTATTTTCACGGCTCTACGTTATAAACTTCTGTGAAGCACTTGGGGGTTCAAAGTGCTCACCACACATCTAGATAAGTTCCTTAAGGGGTCTAGTTTCCAAAATGGTATCACTTGTGGGGGGTTTCCACTGTTTAGGCACATCAGGGGCTCTCCAAACACGACATGGCATCCGATCTCAATTCCAGCCAATTCTGCATTGAAAAAGTCAAACGGTGCTCCTTCACTTCCAAGCTCTGCGGTGCGCCCAAACAGTGGTTTACCTCCACATATGGGGTATCGACGTACTCAGGAGAAATTGCACAACAACATTTGTGGTCTAATTTCTCCTGTTACCCTTGTGAAAATAAGAATTTCTGGGCGAAAAAATCATTTTTGTGAAAACAAATGCGATTTTTTATTTTCACGGCTCTACGTTATAAACTTCTGTGAAGCACTTGGGGGTTCAAAGTGCTCACCACACATCTAGATAAGTTCCTTAAGGGGTCTAGTTTCCAAAATGGTGTCACTTGTGGGGGGTTTCCACTGTTTAGGCACATTAGGGGCTCTCCAAACGCGACATGGCATCCGATCTCAATTCCAGCCAATTCTGCATTGAAACAGTCAAACGGTGCTCCTTCACTTCCAAGCTCTGCGGTGCGCCCAAACAGTGGTTTACCTCCACATATGGGGTATCGGCGTACTCAGGAAAAATTGCACAACAAAATTTGTGGTTAAATTTCTGTTTTTACACTTGTGAAAATTAAAAAAAATGGTTCTGAAGTAAAATGTTTGCAAAAAAAAGTTAAATGTTCATTTTTTTCTTCCACATTGTTTCAGTTCCTGTGAAGTACGTAAAGGGTTAATAAACTTATTGAATGTGGTTTTGAGCAGCTTGAGGGGTGCAGTTTTTAGAATGGTGTCACACTTGGTTATTTTCTATCATATAGATCCCTCAAAATGACTTCAAAGATGATGTGGTCCCTAAAAAAAACATGGTGTTGTAAAAATGAGAAATTGCTGGTCAACTTTTAACCCTTATAACTCCCTAACCAACAAAAAAATTGTTTCCAAAATTGTGCTGATGTAAAGTAGACATGTGGGAAATGTTATTTATTAACTATTTTTGTGACATATCTCTCTGATTTAAGGGCATAAAAAATACAAAGTTTGAAAATTGCAAAATTTTAAAAATTTTCGCCATATTTCCATTTTTTTCATAAATAATCGCAAGTAATATCGAAGAAATGTTACCACTAACTTGAAGTACAATATGTCACGAAAAAACAATCTCAGAATCAGCGGGATCCGATAAAGCGTTCCAGAGTTATAACCTCTTAAAGTGACACTGGTCAGAATTGTAAAAATTGGCTCGGTCATTAAGTACCAAATTGGCTCTGTCACTAAGGGGTTAATTCAGCGCTAGATATCCTAAAAGCCGGTAATTCAATTGCCGGCTTTTCATTTCTCTTTCACAAACCCAATAGGACATGAGACATGGTTTACATACAGTAAACCATCTCATATCCCTTTTTTTTTTTGCATATTCCACACTACTAATGTTAGTAGTGTGTATGTGCAAAATTTGGGCGCTGTAGCTTGTAAAATAAAGGGTTAAAACGTGGAAAAAATTGGCGTGGGCTCCCGCGCAATTTTATCCGCCAGAGTGGTAAAGCCAGTGACTGAGGGCAGATATTAATAGCCTAGAGAGGGTCCATGGTTAGTGGCCCCCCCTGGCTAAAAACATCCGCCCCCAGCCACCCCAGAAAAGGCACATCTGGAAGATGCGCCTATTCTGGCACTTGGCCTCTCTCTTCCCATTCCCGTGTAGCGGTGGGATATGGGGTAATGAAGGGTTAATGTCACCTTGCTATTGTAAGGTGACATAAAGCCAGATTAATAATGGAGAGGCGTCAATTATGACACCTATCCATTATTAATCCAATAGTACGAAATGGTTAATAAAAACACACACATTATTTAAAAGTATTTTAAAGGGACTCTGTCACCTGAATTTGGAGGGAACAATTTTCAGTCATATGGATGGGGTTTTCGGGTGTTTAATTCACCCTTTCCTTACCTGCTGGCTGCATGCTGGCTGCAATATTGGATTGAAGTTCATTCTCTGTCCTCCGTAGTACATGCCTGCACAAGGCAATCTTTTGCATATACACACTACTAACATTAGTAGTGTGGAATATGCAAAAAAAAGGGATATGAGATGGTTTACTGTATGTAAACCATGTCTCATATCCTGTCGGGTTTGTGAAGGAGAAATGAAAAGCCGGCAATTGAATTACTGGCTTTTCTATAGAACACCGCAGCTTATTTCTCGCAAGTCACACTGCTGGTCCTTGTGTAATCCGTATTTTTCTCGCCCCCATAGACTTTCATTGGCGTTTTTTTGCGCAATACGGTGACAAACGCTGCATGCTGCGATTTTCTACGGCCGTAGAACACTGTATAATATGGATCCGTAAAATACGGCTGATAGGAGCTGGGCCATAGAGAATCATTGGGCGGTGTGTCATGCGTATTTTACGGATGTATTTTCTGCGCTCATACGTCCGTAAAACTCGCTAGTCTGACACCGGCCTAACATGAAGTACAATATGTCACGAAAAACATTCTTAGAATCAGCGGGATCCGTTAAAGCATTCCAGAGTTATAACCTCATAAAGTGACAATGGGCAGAATTGAGTATTTGGTCAGTATTTCACATCAGTATGTGTAAGCCAAATCCAGGAGGGTGAGAAATCCATAAGTGGTGACATGTTTCTATTATATTTTTCCTCTCATTGTTCCACTGCCGTTTCTGCATTACAAATACTGATGTGAAATACTGAACATGTGAACGAGACCTAATAGTTCAATTCACCAAAACCACTTAAAAAATTGCAGCGAAAAATGCCATTGCAATATCTGCAGCTTTTTATTCTTTCATTGCTTTATACAGGTGAAAACACACTGAAAGAAGTGACACACTACAGACTTAAAAAGCGCTACAATTCTGAAATTCAGTCAGAAAAAAAAAGCGCATGCAGGAGATTTACGAAATGTCCTATGTTTTGCTGTCACTTTAACCCCTTAATGACCGCCAATACGTCTTTTAACTGACCTGAGATATAAGAGAATAGCATCCCCACACAGGTGACAATCCAGCAGCTGTTGGCTGTACACTACAGCTGACAGCTTGCTTCATCAGCCACGATCAGTGTTTGCACAATCCAAATCTGTTTAACCCCTTATACGCTGCGGTCAATAGTGACTACATAATTATTAATGGTTAACAGAGTGTGGAGGCTTTCTCCTTATCCCAATTGGCACCCTGAGATCATGATTTTGTGTTCCTGATGTTTGCCATGGCAATTCATGACCAAAGAGCGGCCTTAGGCTACTTTCACACTTGCGTCGTGTGACGTACGTCTCAATGCGTCGTTTTCGAGAAAAAACGCATCCTGCAAAGTTGCCTGCAGGATGCGTTTTTTCTCCATAGACTGGCATTAGCGACGCATTGTGACGTATGGCCACACGTCGCATCGTGCGACGGATGCGACGTGTTTTGGCGGACCGTCGGCATAAAAAAAGTTCCATGTAACTTTTTTTGTGCGTTGCGTCCGCCATTTTCGACCGCGCATGCTCGGCCGAAACTCCGCCTCCTCCTCCCCGGACATTACAATGGGGCAGCGGATGCATTGAAAAACTGCATCCGCTGCCCCCGTTGTGCATTTATTTCACAACGTGCGTCAGTACGTCGGGCTGACGCATGGCGACGGCCCCGTACCGACGCTAGTGTGAAAGTAGCCTTAGAGTCTGACGGCTGTTGTATCCTGTTCAGAAATGAGCGGCATTTAGGCGGTAAAAATACACATTTTCATTTCTGTCATGCCACTTTGCATTAATTCCTGAAAATCACCTGAAGGGTTAAAAAACTACCTGACAGCAGTTTTCAATATCTCAGGGGGTGTTGTTTTTAAAATGGTATAACTTTTGGGGGTTTCACAATATATGGGACACCTAAAGGCACTTTAAACATGGATAGGTCCCTAAAAAAATATATTTTTTTAAATTTCCTTGTAAAAATGAAAAATTACTGCTACATTTTCAAACCTCCTAAAATGCTAACAAAATAAAAGAACATTTTACAAATGGTGCTGATGTAAAGCAGATATGAGAGAAATGTTATTTATTAATGTTTTGCTGTGGCATGACTATCTGGATTAACCCCTTAAGCCCCGAGGGTGGTTTGCACGTTAATGACCGGGCCAATTTTTTACAATTCTGACCACTGTCCCTTTATGAGGTTATAACTCTGGAACGCTTCAACGGATCTTGGCGATTCTGACATTGTTTTCTAGTGACATATTGTACTTCATGATAGTGGTAAAACTTCTTCAATATAACTTGCGTTTATTTGTGAAAAAAAAACCAGAAATTTGGCGAAAATTTTGAAAATTTCGCAATTTTCCAAATTTGAATTTTTATGCCCTTAAATCACAGAGATATGTCACACAAAATACTTAATAAGTAACATTTCCCACATGTCTACTTTACATCAGCACAATTTTGGAACCAATTTTTTGTTAGGGAGTTATAAGGGTTAAAAGTTGACCAGCAATTTCTCATTTTTACAACACCATTTTTTTTTAGGGACCACATCTCATTTGAAGTCATTTTGAGGGGTCTATATGATAGAAAATACCCAAGTATGACACCATTCTAAAAACTGCACCCCTCAAGGTGCTCACATTCAAGAAGTTTATTAACCCTTTAGGTGTTTCAAAGGAATTTTTGGATTGTTTAAATAAAAATGAACATTTTACTTTTTTTCACACAAAATTTATTTCAGCTCCAATTTGTTTTATTTTACCAAAGGTAACAGGAGAAAAAGGACCACAAAAGTTGTTGTACAATTTGTCCTGAGTACGCTGATACCCCATATGTGGGTGTAAACCACTGTTTGGGCGCATGGCAGAGCTCGGAAGGGAAGGAGCGCCATTTGACTTTTCAATGCAAAATTGACTGGAATTGAGATGGGACGCCATGATGCGTTTGGAGAGCCCCTGATGTGCCTAAACACTGAAACCCCCCACAAGTGACACCATGTTTGGAAAGTAGACACCTTAAGGAACTTATCTAGATGTGTGGTAAGCACTTTGACCCAACAAGTGCTTCACAAAAGTTTATAATGCAGAGCCGTAAAAATTAAAAATCACATTTTTTCACAAAAATGATTTTTTCGTCCCCAATTTTTTATTTTCCCAAGGGTAAGAGAAAGGAATTGGACCCCAAATGTTGTTGTGCAATTTGTCCTGAGTACGCAGATACCTGATATGTGGGGTAAATGACTGTTTGGGCGCATGGCAGAGCTAGGAAGGGAAGGAGCGCCATTTGACTTTTCAATGCAAAATTGACTGGAATTGAGATGGGACACCATGTCGCGTTTAGAGAGCCCCTGATGTGCCTAAACATTAAAACCCCCATGTTATGACCCCAATGGCAGAGGGTCTCAGAATTTATAACCAAGTCTGCAAACACAAAAAACCAGCTCATAGGGCAGTGGTAACTAGGCTGACCGTATACCTGAACCTAGCACAACAATTAGCAGCAGCCGGGGAACGTACCTACGTTGGTTCTAGACGTCTCGCGCCAGCCGGAGAACTAACTAACCCTAGAAGGGAAAAGATAGACTTTTCTTGCCTCCAGAGAAAAGACCCCAAAAGTTGAATACAAGCCCCCAACAAATAATAACGGTGAGATAAGAAGAAAAGACAAACGCAAGGATGAACTAGGTTTTTTAGCAAAGAGAGGCCCACTGACTAATAGCAGAATATAGGAAGATGACTTATACGGTCAGCAAAAACCCTAACAAAATTTCCACGCTGAATATTCAAGAACCCCCGAACCGTCTAACGGCATGGGGGGAGAATATCAGCCCCCTAGAGCTTCCAGCTATATCAGGAATCACATTTGGTACAAGCTGGACAGAAATAAGAGCAAATGCAAATAACCAAAAAATAAGGAAGCAGGACTTAGCTTATTTTGCAAGAACCAGGACCAGCAGACTGGAGCAACAGAAAGGAACTGATTACAACGATGCCAGGCACCAGACTGAAAATCCAGGAAGCTTAAATAGCAACACCCCTGGACTAACGAGCCAGGTGGGTACCAAGCTAGAGAAAGAAGCTCAAAGTGTCATGTCGCTAGTGACCACAAGAGGGAGCCAAAAAGTCCAATTCACAACAGTACCCCCCCCTTAAGGAGGGGTCACCGAACCCTCACCAAGACCACCAGGACGATCAGGATGAGCAGCGTGAAAGGCATGAACTAAATCGGCCACATGAACATCAGAGGCGACCACCCAGGAATTATCCTCCTGACCATAGCCCTTCCACTTGACCAGATACTGAAGCCTCCGTCTGGAGAGACGAGAATCCAAGATCTTCTCCACCACGTACTCCAACTTGCCCTCAACCAACACCGGAGCAGGAGGCTCAACAGAAGGAACCACAGGTGTTGTGAATTTGCTTTTTGGCTCCCTCTAGTGGTTACTGGTTTTTTGACTCTGGTTTTTCTGTCATTCCTTTTATCCGCACCTGGGTCGTTAGTTAGGGGTGTTGCTATATAAGCTCCCTGGACCTTCAGTTCAATGCCTGGCAACGTAGTTATCAGAGCTAATCTGCTGTGCTCTTGTCTACTGATCCTGGTTCCGGTTATATCAGCTAAGTCTGCTATTTTGCTTTTTGCTATTTGTTTTGTATTTTTGTCCAGCTTGTTCCAAATCTGTATCCTGATCTTTGCTGGAAGCTCTAGGGGGCTGGTATTCTCCCCCCGGACCGTTAGACGGTTCGGGGGTTCTTGAATTTCCAGTGTGGATTTTGATAGGGTTTTTGTTGACCATATAAGTTACCTTTCTTTATTCTGCTATTAGTAAGCGGGCCTCTCTGTGCTAAACCTGGTTCATTTCTGTGTTTGTCATTTCCTCTTACCTCACCGTTATTATTTGTGGGGGGCTTCTATCCTGCTTTGGGGTCCCTTTCTCTGGAGGCGAGAGAGGTCTTTGTTTTCTTCTACTAGGGGTAGTTAGATTCTCCGGCTGGCGCGTGTCATCTAGAATCAACGTAGGAATGATCCCCGGCTATTTCTAGTGTTGGCGTTAGGAGTAGATATATGGTCAACCCAGTTACCACTGCCCTATGAGCTGGATTTTTGTATCTTGCAGACTTCCACGTTCCTCTGAGACCCTCGCCATTGGGGTCATAACACACAGGCACAACGTAGCGCCGCAACAAAGACCTATGGAACACGTTGTGAATGGCAAACGACACCGTAAGATCCAAGCGAAAGGACACTGGATTAAGGATTTCCAAAATCTTATAAGGACCGATGAAGCGAGGCTTAAATTTAGGAGAGGAGACCTTCATAGGAACAAAACCGAGAAGACAGCCACACCAAATCCCCAACACGAAGTCGGGGACCCACACCGCGGCGGCGGTTGGCAAAACGCTGAGCCTTCTCCTGTGACAACTTTAGGTTGTCCACCACATGATTCCAAATCCGCTGCAACCTATCCACCACAGAATCTACCCCAGGACAGTCAGAGGGCTCAACATGTCCCGAGGAAAAACGAGGATGAAAACCAGAGTTGCAGAAAAATGGCGAAACCAAAGTAGCGGAACTAGCCCGATTAAGGGCAAACTCAGCCAATGGCAAGAAGGTCACCCAATCATCCTGATCTGCAGAAACAAAACACCTCAAATAAGCCTCTAGAGTCTGATTTGTTCGTTCCATTTGGCCATTAGTCTGAGGATGAAAGGCAGACGAAAATGATAAATCAATGCCCATCTTAGCACAAAAGGATCGCCAGAACCTGGAAACAAACTGGGATCCTCTGTCAGACACGATATTCTCAGGAATGCCGTGCAAGCGAACCACATTCTGAAAGAATAAAGGATCCAGATCGGAAGAGGAAGGCAGCTTAGGCAAGGATACCAAATGGACCATCTTGGAAAAGCGATCACATACCACCCAGATGACAGACATGCGCTGAGACACCGGAAGATCTGAAATGAAATCCATGGAAATGTGTGTCCAAGGCCTCTTCGGGACAGGTAAAGGCAAGAGCAACCCGCAGGCACGAGAACAGCAAGGCTTAGCTCGAGCACAAGTCCCACAGGACTGCACAAATGACCGCACATCCCATGACAAGGAAGGCCACCAAAAGGACCTAGCCACCAAATCTCTGGTGCCAAAAATTCCCGGATGCCCTGCCAACACCGAGGAATGAACCTCGGAAATGACTCTGCTGGTCCATTTATCAGGAACAAACAGTCTGTCAGGTGGACAAGCGTCAGGTCTACCAGCCTGAAATCTCTGCAACACACGTCGCAAATCCGGAGAAATGGCTGACAAGATTACTCCCTCTTTAAGAATACCAGCTGGCTCTGAAACTCCAGGAGAGTCAGGCACAAAGCTCCTTGAAAGAGCATCAGCCTTCACATTCTTTGAACCTGGTAGGTACGAGACCACAAAGTCAAAACGGGAGAAAAACAATGACCAACGGGCCTGTCTAGGATTCAGGCGTTTAGCAGACTCGAGATACATCAGATTCTTGTGATCAGTCAAGACCACCACACGATGCTTAGCACCCTCGAGCCAATGACGCCACTCCTCAAATGCCCACTTCATGGCCAACAACTCCCGATTGCCAACATCATAGTTCCGCTCAGCAGGCGAAAACTTCCTAGAAAAAAAAGCACATGGTCTCATTACAGAGCAACCAGGGCCTCTCTGCGACAAAACGGCCCCTGCCCCGATCTCAGAAGCATCCACTTCAACCTGAAAGGGAAGTGAGACATCAGGCTGGCACAAAACAGGCGCCGAAGTAAACCGGCGCTTCAGCTCTTGGAAAGCTTCCACGGCTGCAGGAGCCCAGTTAGCAACATCAGAACCTTTCTTGGTCATATCCGTCAAAGGTTTAACAACGCTAGAAAAGTTAGCGATAAAACGACGGTAGAAGTTAGCAAAACCCAAGAACTTCTGAAGACTCTTAACTGACGTGGGTTGAGTCCAATCATGAATAGCTCGGACCTTGACTGGGTCCATCTCCACCGCAGAAGGGGAAAAAATAAAACCCAAAAAGGGAACTTTCTGTACTCCAAAGAGACACTTTGAGCCCTTAACGAACAAAGCATTCTCATGCAAAACCTGAAACAGCGTCCTGACCTGCTTAACATGGGAGTCCCAATCATCAGAAAAAACCAGAATATCATCCAGATAAACAATCATAAATTTATCCAGATACTTCCGGAAGATATCATGCATAAAGGACTGAAAAACTGAAGGAGCATTAGAGAGCCCAAAAGGCATCACCAAGTACTCAAAATGACCTTCGGGCGTATTAAATGCAGTTTTCCATTCATCTCCTTGCTTAATGCGCACAAGGTTGTACGCACCACGAAGATCTATCTTGGTGAACCACTTGGCACCCTTAATCCGGGCAAACAAGTCTGACAACAGAGGCAAAGGATACTGAAATTTAACAGTGATTTTATTCAGAAGCCGATAGTCTATACAAGGTCTCAAAGATCCGTCCTTCTTGGCCACAAAAAAGAATCCCGCACCAAGAGGGGAAGAGGATGGACGGATATGCCCCTTCTCCAGAGACTCCTTGATATACGAACGTATTGCGGTATGCTCAGGTACAGACAGATTAAATAATCTTCCCTTAGGAAATTTACTACCTGGAATCAAATCTATAGCGCAGTCACAATCCCTATGAGGAGGAAGAGCACTGGACCTGGACTCGCTGAAAACATCCTGATAATCAGACAAATACTCAGGAACTTCCGAAGGAGTAGAGGAAGCAATAGACACCGGCGGGGAATCACCATGAATTCCCTGACAGCCCCAACTTGACACTGACATTGCCTTCCAATCCAAAACTGGATTATGGGTCTGTAGCCATGGCAGACCCAAAACGACCAAATCATGCATTTTATGCAGAACAAGAAAACGAATCACCTCCCGATGTTCAGGAGTCATGCACATGGTTACCTGTGTCCAAAACTGCGGCTTATTTTCCGCCAATGGCGTAGCATCAATACCTCTAAGAGGGATAGGATTTACAAACGGCTCAAGTACAAAACCACAGCGCTTGGCAAACGACAGATCCATAAGACTCAGGGCAGCACCTGAATCCACAAACGCCATAGCAGGGTAGGAAGACAATGAGCAAATTAAAGTCACAGACAAAATAAATTTAGGTTGCAGATTACCAATGGCGACAGGACTAACAACCCTTGTTAGGCGTTTAGAGCATGCTGATATAACATGTGTAGAATCACCACAGTAAAAACACAACCCATTCAGACGTCTATGATTTTTCCGTTCATTTCTAGTCTGAATTCTACCACATTGCATTAAATCAGGTGTTTGTTCAGACAACACCACCAGAGGATTAGCGGCTTTGCGCTCCCGCAAACGCCGGTCAATCTGAATAGCCAGCGCCATGGAATCATTTAGACTTGTAGGAATGGATAAACCCACCATCACATTCTTAATGGCTTCAGAAAGGCCATTTCTGAAATTTGCGGCCAGAGCACACTCATTCCACTGAGTAAGCACGGACCATTTCCGAAATTTTTGGCAATACACTTCAGCTTCATCCTGGCCCTGAGAGATAGCCAGCAAGGCTTTTTCTGCCTGAATTTCAAGATTGGGTTCCTCGTAAAGCAACCCGAGCGCCAGAAAAAACGCATCAATATTTGCCAATGCCGGATCTCCTGGCGCTAACGAGAAAGCCCAATCCTGAGGGTCGCCCCGCAAGAAAGAGATAACAATTTTAACTTGTTGAGCTGAGTCTCCAGACGAACGGGGTCTCAGAGATAGAAACAATTTACAATTATTCCTGAAATTCCTAAACTTAAATCGGTCTCCAGAAAACAGTTCAGGAATAGGTATTTTAGGTTCTGACATAGGACTACTGGTGACAAAATCTTGAATACCCTGCACACGAGCAGCAAGCTGATCCACACTAGTAATCAAGGTCTGGACATTCATGTCTGCAGCAAGCTCAAGCCACTCTGAGGTAAAGGGGAGGAAGAAAGAAAAAAAACAAACAAAAAACTCAGAATTTCCTTTCTTATTATCCCACTTCTGCAATGCATTAAACATTCACCTTTGGCCTGGCATACTGTTATGACCCCAATGGCAGAGGGTCTCAGAATTTATAACCAAGTCTGCAAACACAAAAAACCAGCTCATAGGGCAGTGGTAACTAGGCTGACCGTATACCTGAACCTAGCACAGCAATTAGCAGCAGCCGGGGAACGTACCTACGTTGGTTCTAGACGTCTCGCGCCAGCCGGAGAACTAACTAACCCTAGAAGGGAAAAGATAGACCTTTCTTGCCTCCAGAGAAAAGACCCCAAAAGTTGAATACAAGCCCCCAACAAATAATAACGGTGAGGTAAGAAGAAAAGACAAACGCAAGGATGAACTAGGTTTTTTAGCAAAGAGAGGCCCACTGACTAATAGCAGAATATAGGAAGATGACTTATACGGTCAGCAAAAACCCTAACAAAATTTCCACGCTGAATATTCAAGAACCCCCGAACCGTCTAACGGCACGGGGGGAGAATATCAGCCCCCTAGAGCTTCCAGCTATATCAGGAATCACATTTGGTACAAGCTGGACAGAAATAAGAGCAAATGCAAATAACCAAAAAATAAGGAAGCAGGACTTAGCTTATTTTGCAAGAACCAGGACCAGCAGACTGGAGCAACAGAAAGGAACTGATTACAACGATGCCAGGCACCAGACTGAAAATCCAGGAAGCTTAAATAGCAACACCCCTGGACTAACGAGCCAGGTGGGTACCAAGCTAGAGAAAGAAGCTCAAAGTGTCATGTCGCTAGTGACCACAAGAGGGAGCCAAAAAGTCCAATTCACAACACCCCCACAAGTGACACCAGTTTGGAAAATAGACCCCCTAAGGAACTTATCTAGATGTGTTTTGAGAGCTTTGAACCCCCAAGTGTTTCACTACAGTTTATAACGCAGAGCAGTGAAAATAAAAAAAATTTTCACAAAAATGATTTTTTAGCCCCCAGATTTGTATTTTCACAAGGGTAACAGGATTAATTGGACCACAAAGTTGTTGTCCAATTTGTCCTGAGTACGCTGATACCCCATATGTGGGGGGAACCACCGTTTGGGCGCATGGCAGAGTTCGGAAGGGAAGGAGTGCCATTTGGAATGCAGACTTACATGGATCGGTCTGCAGGCGTCACGTTGCATTTGCAGATCCCCTGATGTACCCAAACAGTAGAAACCCCCATAAGTGACCCCATATTGGAAACTAGACCTCCCAAGGAACTTATCTAGATGTGTTGTGAGAACTTTGAACCCCCAAGTGTTTCACTACAGTTTACAATGCAGAGCCGTGAAAATAAAAAATCTTTTTTTTCCCCACAAAAATGATTTATAGCCCCCCAAATTTTTATTTTCCCAAGGGTAACAAGAGAACTTGGACCCCAAAAGTTGTTGTCCAATTTGTCCTGAGTATGTTGATACCCGATATGTTGGGGTAAACCCCTGTTTGGGCGCACGGGAGAGTTCAGAAGCGAAGGAGCACTGTTTTACTTTTTCAACGATGAATTGGCTGGAATTGAGATCGGACGCCATGTTGCGTTTGGAGAGCCCCTGATGTGCCTAAACAGTGAATACCCCCAATTCTAACTGAAACCCTAATCCAAACACGCCCCTAACCCTAATCCCAATGGTAACCTTAACCACACCCCTAACCCTGACACACCCCTAACTCTAATCCCAATCCTAATCCCAACCGTAAATGTAATCCAAACCCTAACCCTATCTTTAGCCCCAACCCTAACTTTAGCCCCAACCCTGACTGTCAGATCAGCGATCTGACTTACAGCGCTGCAGGCTTACCAGCGCCTGCTCTGAGCAGGCGCTTGGTAAGCCACCTCTGTAATAATTATAGGGGATAACTCAGGAGACTCTTTGCGTGGAACAAGATAACTTCAGGACACAGTTTTATAAGTGGTAAAGTCTATATTATCACATGGTGACTCAAACAGGTGCAGAGAGAAACTCAAGTCCACAACACTTGGTGCAAATAATAAACGCAGCTTAGAAGTCTATAGGAAACTTCAGAGGAAAATGCAATCAAGCAGAAAGTCTATGAAGCACAGTTATTCTTGAGGATACTTGACACGAATAAATCCTTGTCTTAGTCCAGACACAGATAGATATGCTTATAAGGCAGTTCAAATCAAATCTTAGCTCAACCAGGGAGGCCTGGTTAATTGTCTCAGGTTCTTGCAAAGCAGCAACCGCTTACATGTCCAGCAAATGCAGATGGAAGTAAACACAAGCAGCAGATGAAGGAGGATTACTGGAAACTTGTGTATGCAGCAGGAACTCAGAGCAGAGTAGCAGGATCACCACACAGGTTCACAGGAGCAGGTGTATAGCCAGGGAGTAATCAGAGGTCAGGAGCTGGATGCAAGGGAGAATACTCTAGCACAGACTGAAGGCTGGGGTGGTGTTTTATAGCAGGAAGACACAGTGCACATGAGACCAAAGACGCCATCTTGGAAAAGGGCAGTAATGCACAAAAGGTAAAAAATGTTCAGAGTCCTGACATTACTCCCTCCTTAGAAGCGGCCTCAGGACGATCCTGGACCTGGTTTCTCAGGGAATCTCTGATGGAAATGAGAAATCTTCTGTTAGGTAATGATGTTTTCCACAGGTTCTCAAGAGTCTTCCTCAGGGGGATATCCCTGCCATCTTATCAGATATTGGAGCCGATTCCTGCGAATCCTGGAATCAATAATTTCCTCCACCACAAATTGTTCTTGCCCATCAATCACCACAGGCTGCGGAGGTGGCACAACATGTCCCTGGAGATACAGGCTTTAGTAAAGATACATGAAAAACTGGGTGTACCTTCATTGTCCTAGACAGCTTCAGCCGGCAGGCCACAGAGCTCACAATACCGTTGATCTTGAAAGGGCCAATGAATTTCTGTCCAAGTTTTTGTGAAGGAACGTTTAACTTCAGATTCTTAGCTGCTAACCACACGGAATCTCCTACCTTGAACATGGGTGCAGGTTTACAGAATCTATCAGCCGATCTCTTATAACGTTCTTGAGCTGTGTTCAGGGATTCCTTTAGAACCTCCAGATTTTGTCTCATCGCAGTCAGCCTTTCCTCCACTGCCGGAACCGGAGAATTAATTGGAGACCTAGGTAAAATACATGGATGATAACCCAGATTGGCAAAGAAAGGTGTAAATTTAGTGGAGGTGCTCTGAGAATTATTATATGAAAATTTGGCTAACGGCAACAACTCCAACCAATCATCCTGGAGATGGCTGACATAGCATCTTAGATATTGTTCCAGCTTCTGGTTGGTACGCTCAGTCTGACCATTTATCTGGGAATGGTAAGCAGAAGGTAGACAGACATTAATATTGAGTGCAGAGCAAAACCCCTTCCAGAATCTTGAAATGAACTGCACTCCACGGTCAGAGATGATCTCATCCGGAACCCCATGCAACCGAAAGACATTCTGTATAACCAAGTTCACTGTATCTTTAGCTGAGGGGAGGCCGGTGTATGGAAAAAAAATGAGCAGCTTTAGTCAGGCGATCAACTACCACCATGATTGTATTCATGCCCCCCGATGTAGGCAGCTCCACAATAAAGTCCATTGATATAGACCCCCAAGGGCGGGACAAAACAGGTAATTGTTGTAGAAGACCCGTAGGTGCCACATGAGGAGTCTTGTAATGGGCACATACCTCGCAAGAGCAAGAGAGGGAGCAACATAGTCCTTGGTATCCTTCAGGCAAGTTGGCCATCAGAAGAATCGGCTCAGGAACTCTTGTGTCTTCTGTACCCCCCTGTGACTCCAGCCAACTTGGAGTCATGTACCAACTTGAGGATCTGCAGACGGACAACCTCAGGGACGTAGATACGTCGATCTCTGAACCACATGCCACCCTTAAAGACAAGATTAATATCCACAGGTGGGTTGGCCAGAAATACATCACCTTCATAGGCCTCCCTGCACTCCTTCCACAAGTCCTGATCGTGGATAACTCCGATGAAATTGGCATCAGATAGAATGGTCTTGGATGGGGCTCCAGGTATGGAATCCGCAGCATGGATTCGGGATAAAGCATCAGCCTTCCCATTACGAAAACCTGGACGGTACGAGATAACAAAGTTAAATTGATTTAAAAATAAGTTCCAACGAGCCTGACAAGGAGAAAGACATCTAGCGGATCTAAGGAACTCTAGATTGCGATGGTCAGTTAGCACTATGATTGTGCAGCTCCTTGCAGATGATGCCTCCATTCTTTGAAAGCCGCAATATTAGCCAGCAATTCCTTGTCTCCCACGTCGTAATTCTTCTCTGCTGAGGTTAGTCTACGGGAAAAGAAAGTACAAGGATGTAGCAGACCCTTCTCTCCAGTTCTTTCGGAGAGAATAGCCCCCAAAGCTTTATCAGAAGCGTCCACCTCCACAATGAAAGGAAGTGTTGGATCTGGGTGTATCAACAGCGGTGCTGATGTGAAACAGATCTTAAGCCGATCAAAAGCTTCTTGAGCCTGTGATGACCACTTAAAGGGCTTTTCCTTCTTTGTCAAGGAAGTAATGGGACGGACAATATCAGAAAAATTTCGAATGAAGCGTCTGTAGAAATTTGCAAAACCAATAAAACATTAAACCTCCTTAACGTTCTTGGGTACCGGACAGTCAAGGATAGCCTGAATCTTACCAGATTCAATGTTCAGCCCTTGGGCAGAGATGATATAACCTAAGAACTGTATCTCAGAACGATGGAACTCGCATTTCTCCGGCTTAAAATACAGATGGTTCTCTTTCAGACGTCTTAAAACAGTTTTGACATGTTCTTCATGTTCCTGTAGAGAGTCAGAAAAGATTAGTATATCGTCCAAGAGATCACTACAAACTGGTCCAACAAATCTCTGAAAATGTCATTAGCAAGGTGTTGAAATGTTGCAGGGGCGTTACAAAGCCCGAAAGGCATCACAAGAGATTCAAAGTGTCCATACCGGCATCTGAATGCTGTCTTCCACTCATCCCCTGGACGAATACGCACCAAATTATAAGCCCCGCGAAGATCCAGTTTAGAGAACACCTTAGCATGGCGGACTCTTTCCAGTAATTCGGGAATCAGAGGCAAAGGGTAACGGTTTCGTACAGTTACCTTATTGAGTTCTCGATAGTCAACACAGGGTCTCAGGGTCCCATCCTTCTTTACAAAAAATATAGGTGCCACTGCTGGTGAGGAAGAAGGACGTATGAAGCCTTTGGCCAGAATTTCATCAATATACTCCTTTAAGGCTTGAAGCCCAGGTGCCGCCAAAGGGTATACTTTACCAAAAGGAATGGCTGCCCCGGGAAACAGCTCAATGGGACAGTCGTAATGCCTGTGTGGAGGAAGCTGATCTGCATTCTTCTTGTCACAGATGTCAGAGAACTCTTTATAAGCTGGAGGTAAAGAAAATACCTGTACATGTGGTTCCGTAGCCGTGGACTCAGGGACAGCTTCTGTTAACGCTGCGTTGCTCCTTGTTGGGAAGATAATCTCCTTGGTCTCCCAGTTGATAATTGGGTTCTGAGAATGCAACCAAGGAATGCCTAAAATCACAGGAAAATGAGAAGAAATTAGCAAGAAAGAAAGTTGCTCCTGATGACTAGGCTCCAACAAAATTTCAAGGGGTACGGTCTCCTGATCCACAGGCCCAAAGATTAAAGGTGACTCATCCACTGTTTCCATGGTAATTGGAGAGGCTCTTTGCTGAATTTTAATACCATGTTCTTTGGCAAATGCGATATCCATGAAATTGCCACCTGCACAAGAGTCAATCATAGCTGCACTGGAAATCCACTGTCCTGAACACAGGATCTTAATAGGGAGAGAACAGTGAGAGTTATTTTCCTTCAGCTCCTTGGGGGGTGAAGTCATAGAAAGTGAATGGAATACAGCGTTTAAAGGCAGGCTACATTCAGAGATGTCAGATTCATCATCACAGTTGTCATACTCCCCTATTGCTGCTAGCACCTTGTTAGGCCGTCTAGGACACTTAGGACAATTGATCAAAAAGTGGTCAGACTGGCCGCAGTAGAAACATAGACTTTCACGAAGGCAATGCTCCCAGCGCTCATTGATCTCGCGCCTCTGAACGGAATCAATTTGCATGGGCACATGTTATGGACCTGGTGGTTAGGAGCACCCGGAATGACCTGATGAGTAAACTAGAAATCGGGACAAGCTCTGGGGAAGTGGGAACTCTGCTGACCGCAAACCCTACTCCTATCACACACACTAGAAATAGCCGTGGAGCGTACCTAACTCTCCCTAGACGCCTCTTCACAGCCTAAGAGCTAACTACCCCTAAAGATAGAAATAGAAGCCTTACCTTGCCTCAGAGAAATTCCCCAAAGGAAAAGGCAGCCCCCCACATATATTGACTGTGAGTTAAGAGGAAAGTCACAAACACAGGAATGAAACAGGTTTTAGCAAAGGAGGCCAGACTACACTAAATAGTCAGAGGATAGAAAAGGGAACTATGCGGTCAGCACAAAAAACTACAAAAACCACGCAGAGTATGCAAAAAGACCCCCACACCGACTCACGGTGTGGAGGTGCAACTCTGCACCCCCAGAGCTTCCAGCTAGCAAGGGAATATCATGATAGTAAGCTGGACTAGAAATTAGCAGTACTAAGAAATATATTCAGGAAGCAGTAACAACAAATGAACTAGCAAGGACTTAGCTTCTGCTGGAGTAGACAGGTCCTCAGAGAAGTCCAAGAGAGATCTGAACCAATACTGAGACATTGACAGCTGGCATGAAGTAATGATCTGAGTTGAGTTAAATAGGGAAGCCAGCATAGCAATAAACGAGGGCAGCTGAGGAAGCCAACCTCAGTGACCAGCAGTTCCGCTCAAAGCCACCAGAGGGAGTCCAAGAGCAGAACTAACCAAAGTACCATTCATGACCACAGGAGGGAGTCCGAGAATGGAATTCACAACAGTACCCCCCCTTGAGGAGGGGTCACCGAACCCTCACCAGGGCCCCCAGGCCGATCAGGACGAGCCAAATGAAAGGCACGAACTAAATCGGCAGCATGGACATCGGAGGCAACAACCCAGGAATTATCCTCCTGACTATAGCCCTTCCACTTAACCAGGTACTGAAGCTTCCGTCTCGAAATACGAGAATCCAAAATTTTTTCCACCACATACTCCAACTCCCCATCAACCAACACCGGAGCAGGAGGATCAACGGAGGGAACCATAGGCGCCACATACCTCCGCAACAACGACCTATGGAACACATTATGGATGGCAAAAGAAGCTGGAAGTACCAAACGAAATGACACAGGGTTGAGAATTTCAGAAATCTTATAAGGACCAATGAAACGAGGCTTAAACTTAGGAGAAGAAACCTTCATAGGAACATAACGAGAAGACAACCAAACCAAATCCCCAACACGAAGTCGGGGACCAACACAACGACGGCGGTTAGTGAAACGTTGAGCCTTCTCCTGGGACAACGTCAGATTGTCCACTACGTGAGTCCAAATTTGCTGCAACCTGTCCACCACAGAATCCACACCAGGACAGTCAGAAGGCTCAACCTGCCCTGAAGAAAAACGAGGATGAAAACCAGAATTGCAAAAAAAAGGCGAAACCAAAGTAGCCGAACTAGCCCGATTATTAAGGGCGAACTCAGCCAATGGCAAGAAGGTCACCCAATCATCCTGATCAGCAGAAACAAAGCATCTCAGATAGGTTTCCAAAGTCTGGTTGGTTCGTTCGGTTTGGCCATTTGTCTGAGGATGGAAAGTCCAAGAAAAAGACAAATCAATGCCCATCTTAGCACAAAAAGACCGCCAAAACCTAGAGACAAACTGGGAACCTCTGTCTGACACAATGTTCTCCAGAATGCCATGCAAACGAACCACATGCTGAAAAAATAATGGCACCAAATCAGAGGAGGAAGGTAATTTAGGCAAGGGTACCAAATGGACCATCTTAGAAAAGCGATCACAAACCACCCAGATGACAGACATCCTTTGAGAGACAGGAAGATCTGAAATAAAATCCATGGAAACATGCGTCCAGGGCCTTTTCGGGACCGGCAAGGCAAAAGCAACCCACTGGCACGAGAACAGCAGGGCTTGGCCCGAGCACAAGTCCCACAGGACGGCACAAAAGAACGCACCTCCCGTGACAAGGAAGGCCACCAAAAGGACCTAGCCACCAAATCTCTGGTACCAAAAATCCCAGGATGACCAGCCAACACCGAGCAATGAACCTCAGAAATAACTCTGCTAGTCCATCTATCAGGGACAAACAGTTTCTCCGCTGGACAACAGTCGGATCTATCAGCCTGAAACTCCTGCAGCACCCGCCGCAAATCAGGGGAGATGGCAGACAGAATTACCCCCTCTTTGAGAATACCAGCCGGCTCAGGGACTCCCGAAGAATCAGGCACAAAACTCCTAGAAAGGACATCAGCCTTCACATTCTTAGAACCCGGAAGGTATGAGACCACAAAATCGAAACGGGAGAAAAACAGCGACCATCGAGCCTGTCTAGGATTCAACCGCTTGGCAGACTCGAGATAAGTCAGATTCTTGTGATCCGTCAAGATCACCACGCGGTGCTTGGCTCCCTCAAGCCAATGTCGCCACTCCTCGAATGCCCACTTCATAGCCAGCAGCTCCCGATTGCCAACATCATAATTATGCTCAGCAGGCGAAAACTTTCTTGAAAAGAAGGCACATGGCTTCATCACAGAGCCATCAGAACTTCTTTGAGACAAAACAGCCCCTGCTCCAATCTCAGAAGCATCAACCTCGACGTGAAAAGGGAGCGAAACATCTGACTGACGCAACACAGGGGCCGAAGAAAAACGACGTTTCAGCTCCTGAAAAGCCTCAATGGCCGCAGAGGACCAATTCACCACATCAGCACCTTTCTTGGTCAAATCAGTCAAAGGTTTAACCACACTTGAAAAATTAGCGATGAAGCGACGGTAAAAATTAGCAAAGCCCAGGAATTTCTGAAGACTCTTCACAGATGTAGGTTGAGTCCAATCATAAATGGCCTGAACTTTAACAGGATCCATCTCGATAGTAGAAGGGGAAAAAATGAAGCCCAAAAAGGAAACCTTCTGAACTCCGAAGAGACATTTAGACCCCTTCACAAACAAGGAATTAGCACAAAGGACCTGGAATACCATTCTGACCTGCTTCACATGAGACTCCCAATCATCCGAAAAGACCAAAATATCATCCAAATATACAATCATGAATCTATCCAGATACTTTCGGAAGATGTCATGCATAAAGGACTGAAACACAGATGGAGCATTAGAAAGCCCGAATGGCATCACCAGGTACTCAAAATGGCCCTCGGGCGTATTAAATGCTGTTTTCCATTCATCGCCCTGTTTAATACGCACAAGGTTATACGCCCCTCGAAGATCTATCTTGGTGAACCAACTAGCCCCCTTAATCCGAGCAAACAAATCAGACAGCAGAGGCAAAGGGTACTGAAATTTGACCGTGATTTTATTGAGAAGGCGGTAATCTATACAGGGTCTCAGAGAACTGTTGTGAATTTGCTTTTTGCTCCCTCTAGTGGTTACTAGTTTTTTGACTCTGGTTTTTCTGTCATTCCTTTTATCCGCACCTGGGTCGTTAGTTAGGGGTGTTGCTATATAAGCTCCCTGGACCTTCAGTTCAATGCCTGGCAACGTAGTTATCAGAGCTAGTGTGCTGTGCTCTTGTCTACTGATCCTGGTTCCAGTTATATCAGCTAAGTCTGCCTTTTGCTTTTTGCTATTTGTTTTGGTTTTGTATTTTTGTCCAGCTTGTTCCAAATCTATATCCTGACCTTTGCTGGAAGCTCTAGGGGGCTGGTGTTCTCCCCCCGGACCGTTAGACGGTTCGGGGGTTCTTGAATTTCCAGTGTGGATTTTGATAGGGTTTTTGTTGACCATATAAGTTACCTTTCTTTATTCTGCTATCAGTAAGCGGGCCTCTCTGTGCTAAACCTGGTTCATTTCTGTGTTTGTCATTTCCTCTTACCTCACCGTCATTATTTGTGGGGGGCTTCTATCCAGCTTTGGGGTCCCCTTCTCTGGAGGCAAGAAAGGTCTTTGTTTTCCTCTACTAGGGGTAGCTAGATTCTCCGGCTGGCGCGTGTCATCTAGAATCAACGTAGGAATGATCCCCGGCTACTTCTAGTGTTGGCGTTAGGAGTAGATATATGGTCAACCCAGTTACCACTGCCCTATGAGCTGGATTTTTGTATTCTGCAGACTTCCACGTTCCTCTGAGACCCTCGCCATTGGGGTCATAACAGAGAACCATCCTTCTTGGCCACAAAAAAGAACCCTGCTCCCAATGGTGATGAAGACGGGCGAATATGCCCTTTCTCCAAGGACTCCTTTATATAACTCCGCATAGCGGCGTGTTCTGGCACAGATAAATTGAAAAGTCGGCCCTTAGGAAACTTACTACCAGGAATCAAATTTATAGCACAATCACAATCCCTATGAGGGGGTAGGACACTGGATTTGGGCTCATCAAATACATCCCGGTAATCCGACAGAAACTCAGGGACTTCAGAAGGAGTGGATGAAGAAATTGACATCAACGGAACATCGCCATGTACCCCTTGACAACCCCAGCTAGAGACAGACATTGATTTCCAATCCAATACTGGATTATGAACCTGTAGCCATGGCAAACCCAACACGACCACATCATGCAAATTATGCAACACCAAAAAGCGAATATCTTCCTGATGTGCAGGAGCCATGCACATGGTCAACTGAGTCCAGTACTGAGGTTTATTCTTGGCCAAAGGCGTAGCATCAATTCCCCTTAATGGAATAGGATACTGCAAAGGCTCCAAGAAAAAACCACAGCGCCTGGCAAACTCCAAGTCCATCAAATTCAGGGCAGCGCCCGAATCCACAAATGCCATAACCGAGTAGGACGACAAAGAGCAAATCAGAGTAACAGACAAAAGAAATTTAGGCTGTACAGTACCAATGGTGACAGACCTAGCGAACCGCTTAGTGCGCTTAGGACAATCAGAGATAGCATGAGTGGGGTCACCACAGTAAAAACACAGCCCATTCTGACGTCTGCGTTCTTGCCGTTCAGTTCTGGTCAAAGTTCTATCACATTGCATAAGCTCAGGCCTCTGCTCAGAGGACACCGCCAAATGGTGCACAACTTTGCGCTCGCGCAAACGCCGATCAATTTGAATGGCCAAGGACATTGATTCATTCAAACCAGCAGGCGTGGGGAACCCCACCATAACATCCTTAAGGGCTTCAGAAAGACCCTTTCTAAAAATTGCTGCCAGGGCACACTCATTCCATTGAGTAAGCACAGACCATTTTCTAAACTTCTGACAATATACCTCCGCTTCATCCTGACCCTGACACAAAGCCAGCAAGATTTTCTCTGCCTGATCCACTGAATTCGGTTCGTCATAAAGCAATCCAAGCGCCAGAAAAAACGCATCTACATTAAACAGTGCAGGATCTCCTGGCGCAAGGGAGAATGCCCAGTCTTGAGGGTCGCCACGTAATAAAGAAATAATAATTTTTACTTGCTGAATGGGGTCACCAGAGGAGCGGGGTTTCAAAGCAAGAAACAGTCTACAATTATTTTTGAAATTCAGAAACTTAGATCTATCCCCAGAAAACAAATCAGGAATTGGAATTCTAGGCTCTAACATCGGATTCTGAACTACATAATCTTGAATGCTTTGTACCCTTGCAGCGAGTTGATCCACACAAGAGGACAGACCTTGAATATCCATATCTACACCTGAGTCCTGAACCACCCAGAGGTTAAGGGGAAAAGAGAGACAAAACACACTGCAAAGAAAAAAAAATGGGTTCAGAACGTCTCTTATCCCTCTTTTGAGATGCATTAACACTTTGTGGGCCAGCTGTACTGTTATGGACCTGGTGGTTACGAGCACCCGGAATGACCTGATGAGTAAACTAGAAATCGGGACAAGCTCTGGGGAAGTGGGAACTCTGCTGACCGCAAACCCTACTCCTATCACACACACTAGAAATAGCCGTGGAGCGTACCTAACTCTCCCTAGACGCCTCTTCACAGCCTAAGAGCTAACTACCCCTAAAGATAGAAATAGAAGCCTTACCTTGCCTCAGAGAAATTCCCCAAAGGAAAAGGCAGCCCCCCACATATATTGACTGTGAGTTAAGAGGAAAATCACAAACACAGGAATGAAACGGGTTTTAGCAAAGGAGGCCAGACTACACTAAATAGTCAGAGGATAGAAAAGGGAACTATGCAGTCAGCACAAAAAACTACAAAAACCACACAGAGTATGCAAAAAGACCCCCACACCGACTCACGGTGTGGAGGTGCAACTCTGCACCCCCAGAGCTTCCAGCTAGCAAGGGAATATCATGATAGCAAGCTGGACTAGAAATTAGCAGTACTAAGAAATATATTCAGGAAGCAGTAACAACAAATGAACTAGCAAGGACTTAGCTTCTGCTGGAGTAGACAGGTCCTCAGAGAAGTCCAAGAGAGATCTGAACCAATACTGAGACATTGACAGCTGGCATGAAGTAACGATCTGAGTGGAGTTAAATAGGGAAGCCAGCATAGCAATAAACGAGGGCAGCTGAGGAAGCCAACCTCAGTGACCAGCAGTTCAGCTCAAAGCCACCAGAGGGAGTCCAAGAGCAGAACTAACCAAAGTACCATTCATGACCACAGGAGGGAGTCCGAGAATGGAATTCACAACAGGCACCTCCTCCACCTCCCAAGAGGTTTTACCTGCAGGCTCTTTGGAAGGAAGGGAAAAGTTAGAAACACGGTTATATGCAGCAAATTTCTCCTGCCTACGCTCAGTAAGGCGAATGTCTATGCGCACACAATGCTGTATAAATGTCTCTAGCTCTTGTGGTGACTCAGAGCGGGCTAATTCATCTTTTACAATACTAGACAGACCCCTTTTAAAAATAGGCAATTGTGCATAACTGTCCCAATTGGTATCTACCGCTAATCTCCTGAATTCAGTGGCATACTCAATAACAGAACGTTTATCCTGGTGTAAAGACAACAAACCAGATTCAGTGGTTGCACGGCGATTAGGGTCATCAAACATTAATTCCATAGCGGCCAAGAAATCATCCAAGTTATTTAACCGTGGGTCACGAGACTCAATCATCGGATTCGCCCAGGCGAGCGCTCGTGAGGTCAGTAGCATTATTACACACAATACTTTGGATCTATCAGTAGGAAAACGGTCAGCATGCACATCAAAATATAGCATTCACAAAGTCATGAAATTTGTCGCGATCACCATTAAATCTGAATGGGGGCAACTTAGGTGGGCTAGCTGGTGGCGGTTGCCCAGAGGGTAAAGTCACTTGTGCAGCTATTTGCGTGCTTATGTCCTGAAAAGCCCGTCCATACTGGGACTCTATGCCAGCAAGTTTGTTTTCCTGGGCTGCCATGCGGTTGCTCAAGTCCTGCAAAGTTTGTCCAAACACTTGTTGATTGTGTTCAAAGCTTACAAACTTCTTTTGCAGACCTTCCACATCTTTCTGCAGTGATCTAATTATGGAAAACACCTGCTCTAATCTGCTTTCTGCAGTCATTGTTCCAGCAGTCTCCTTTTTTTTTTTAGGCTAGAGTATCCCGTAATAATTATAGGGGATAACTCAGGAGACTCTTTACGTGGAACAAGATAACTTCAGGACACAGTTTTATAAGTGGTAAAGTCTATGTTTTCACATGGTGATTCAAACAGGTGCAGAGAGAAACTCAAGTCCACAACACTTGGTGCAAATAATAAACGTAGCTTAGCAGTCTATAGGAAACTTCAGAGGAAAATGCAATCAAGCAGAAAGTCTATGAAGCACAGTTATTCTTGAGGATACTTGACACGAATAAATCCTTGTCTTAGTCCAGACACAGATAGATATGCTTATAAGGCAGTTCAAATCAAATCTTAGCTCAACCAGGTAGGCCTGGTTAATAGTCTCAGGTTATTACAAAGCAGCAACCGCTTACATGTCCAGCAAATGCAGATGGAAGTAAACATGAGCAGCAGATGAAGGAGGATTACAGCAGGAACTCAGAGCAGAGTAGCAGGATCACCACACAGGTTCACAGGAGCAGGTGTATAGCCAGGGAGTAATCAGAGGTCAGGAGCTGGATGCAATGAAGGAACAGATGAATGACCTCGGGGAGACCAAAACATCCAACACTGCGGAGACACCATCACGTGTTTCTCAACACAGTGATCCAGAACACTGCCCCCATCCCTTATGGGAAATATGCATACGCATGTAAATTAAGCTGCGGAGACACCATCACGTGTTTCTCAACGCAAGCAATGAATAGCCAGGCCTTTCTCCAGGAAGGAACAACCACAGGAAGGACAGCATCCAATAAAGGAGAATATCCAATAAAGGAAGACTACCTATGTCAAGCATGGTATCCATCCACTAACAGCTTTTTTTTTTTTTTTTTTTTTCCCTCAGATGGGAAGTTCCACAGTCAGGTAACCAAAACTATAAGGAACTCATCTCCCAAAACAGCGTGCCACACACTTAGTGCCACCGCCATTCCCATCATCATTGGAAAACACACAAAAATGTTTTAATTAACAACCAAAAACCACTTCAAGATACATTAACAAAATGTTTCCACTTTTTAGTCTTCCAAATTCCCTCTGCATCCACCTCCCCTCTCCTCCTCTGATCACACACAAAGCAAAAATACAATTTTCCCAAAATAATTTTTATACAGTTTTTAACCTCAATATCCTTCCTTTTAAACACATACACATTCCTCACATCCCACAAAACCTCTTTTATACATGCCATCATCAACCACAATACTCTCTCCTTCTCCCCACACATACCCAATCCAAACATAAAGAGCTCAAAAGACAACAGATTCACCTCACACAGCTCCTTACACAAACGACCCAGACCTGCAATCACACTTCTAGCATACTGACAATTCCAAAACAAATGCACCACACTCTCACTCCCACCACATCCACTCCTCGGACACCTCTCACTCCTCACTAAACCCCGATTTTTCAGAAACTCCCTCACTGGCAACACCCCATGCAATGACTGCCATACAATCTCACTCTGCCTATTTGTCATACCATTCACACGTACCTTCTTCCATACTTTCTGCACATCATCCCCTCTTACCATTTTAAAATCTGGCAAGAACAGCCTATGGGCTCGTCCTACAATAATGTCACATTCCACCTCTCTACACTCAATCATCTTATATACAGCTTTCTTCTTTTCTAACAATCTCACATCCACATCACAAAGTTCATACTTCACTAGAAATTTGTAAACCCACACATACCACACAGGAACCTCAAAAGCCACTGGGCTCCTAAGATCTCTTTCACGCCATTTCAAACGAAACAAGAAATTTCCAAACAAAAACCTGCACATACATGCATACTTCCCATCCATCCTAATCACACCTAGTACAAACACCATAATATTCACGCCGAAAAAAACATTCAAATTTGGGAAACCCAGTCCCCCCTTATCCAAACTCTTCATAACAATCTCTCTCCTCGCACGCTCCATACATGAACCCCAAAAAAAGACAAACAAAACCCTATTTAATCTTCTAATACACATGTGGCTTGGTGGAAACACCATCGCAACATACAAAAAAATAGGTAACACAACACTCTTAATAACTAAAATTTTACCAAAAAACGTAAGATCCCTCAAACTCCAAAAATTAAACTTACGCTCCACTCTCTCTTTCACATCCACCCAGCTTTCCTCTCCATCCAATTTCTCTGAAAATTTCACACCCAAAACCTTTATCGATCCACTCACCACATTCACTCCAACATCATCGCTCAGACTCCTTCCCCCAAAATTCTTACACTCACTCTTCTCCCAATTCACTTTAAAAGCAGATGCTCCACAAAACATAGAAACCAACAACTTCACACGCCGTACCGAACACTCTGAATCACACAGCACACACACATCATCCATATAGCCACTCATCTTCCATTCTCTCCCCCCACCCCCGGGTACTTGCACACCCCGAATCACCTTATCTTTTCTTAACAAACATAACAAAGGCTCAATTGCGCAAATAAAAACGATAGGGGACAAAGGACACCCCTGCCGAACACCCGAAAATACATTTACTCTCCTCCCCACATTTCCATTCAACAACACACAACTGTAAATATTCTTATACAAACTTCTCACTCTCTCAACAAACTCAGAAGGAAAACCCATCTTCACCAACACACTAAACAAAAAACCATGCGCCAATCTATCATACGCCTTCTCAAAATCCAAATTCAACACATACACCCCTTTCTTACGATTCATGCAGTCCCACAAACAATCTCTCAACATACACAAACTTCCATGTATTCGTCTTCCAGGTACCGCACAACATTGCTCCTCACCCACCACACTCCCAACCACACCACGCATCCTGTTAGCCAAAAGTTTCGCATAAATCTTATAATCACAGTTCAGCAATGTGATCGGCCTCCAATTTTTTAGATTTTTCAAATCACCTTTTTTTGGCAATAACACAACCACCCCTGCACGCATACCATTTGCCACCTCTGCACTTGCCCACATATACGTACATACATCCACAAAATCCTTCCCAATCACATCCCACATCACACGATAAAATTCCACCGGTAAACCATCCTCCCCCGGTGTTTTATTCAGCGCCATACTGCACACCACCTTCCATACTTCTTCACCCGTCACCTCACCCATCAAACTTTCCCTTTCTATCCTATTCAAACTATTTTCCAAAACACTCAACACCTCACCCTCCAAACCTTCATCCCTCCATTTCACAGCATACAAATCATCATAAAACTTTGCCACTTCCTCACACAAGTCCGCGCCACTAACTTCATTTCCATCCATCCCATTCAAAACACTCATACTCTGTCTCTTCCCAAAAACTTTCTTAAAGAAAAACCGCGAACACTTCTCATTCTTCTCCAAATTCTCTAATTTGGCCCTATACACAATACTCCTCCCTCTTTCTAACAAAAAATCATTCACTTCTTTTTTCACTTTCACTAAATCTTCACTCACATCCATCCCTCCCGCCCTCAACTTATACAACAAACTCAGTCTTGCATTTAAAAAAACAAACCTTTCTCTCTTTGCAGCCGCACACTTGTACCCGAGTTTTTTTTAAAAACTCTTGGTTTTCCATTTAACCCAATCCCACCATTCACACACATTTCTGAAATCACTCCTGCACCCACACCACTCTGCATAATGTCTTTCATACTCCTCTCTCACCCCCCCTCCTTCCAGCAAACTCACATTCAACTTCCACACACCTTTCCCAGCCACCTCATTAACATGCAAATCCAATTCACACTTCATACACACATGATCCGAAAAAAACACCCTCTCCTGTGCATAACTAACAGGAATCAGATTTTTTGAAACAAAACAATAGTCCAATCTAGACTCCACCCTCCCACTGTCAGAAAAAAACGTATTTAACAACGGAGTTATCTTGCATGCCCGCTGCATATCTTTTAAACCAAAATCACTCACCATATCCATTAACACTTTCCCTGATGCATCGACATTCACACTTCCCACATCACAGTTCATATCACCCACTATCACAACAGGCACTCTTCCTGGAATAAAAAACTTAATTTTTTCAAATAAAACTCTACGCTCCTGTTTATCCACAGGCGCATATACATTAATAACGCAAAAACGGACATTTCTAAACTCAAAATTTGCCAACACACACCTTCCAACCTCAATCACCATATAGTCACACAAACTCACATCATTTCCCTTCACCAAAAAACCCACACCATCATTTTTATTACAGGCACTCCCTGACCACACAGACGCACCATGAGGCCATTCACTCCCCTTCACACCATCCACAATACCACACTCCTGCAAACAAAAAATTCCTGCATTTTGAGTTGCAAAAAAATCCAAGATGGCCGCCCGCCGCAACCTGTTTTTAAAAACCCTCACATTTTGTGATATAATAACAAAACCCATAACATACACAGAAACAAAAATACTAAGAAAATCAACCTACAAACATAACATTACGCAACTTACATAAAAAAAAAAAAAAAAAAAACATTTTTTAAAGGCAAATGCTACTATATACAAAAACACTTAGCTACTGAAATAATAGCACGTAGCTAACCAGCACCGCTACTGTCCTCCTCCACCATCTGCGCCGTGCAGCTTTCAGAGCCGCTAACCTCCATACACTCCTCCAGACGCGTCTTCTTCTGCCCAGCCTTCCTCCGGGGCACTCCTTCACCATCCTCAAAGTCACTAATTTCCCCACCACCCTCCCTGGGACACTTTCGACCTCCAGGCTCCTCTTCTGAGGAAAAAGCACCAATGTTTCCTGGGTCAGACCCATGAATCACAGACTCAGCCATCTCCTCCGCCCCAGAAGTATCAAAATCCATCAAATCACCCAACTCGACTGCTTTGGTAACTGGGGACTCCTTTTTTTTTTTATTTTTATTAATCATAGCACGCTCTTCCTGCTTTGCAGCTCTCCAGAATTCCTTGTCCTCCTGCTTCTCCCTCTTCCTCTCAGCCTCCTTGTCCTCCTGCCGTTTATCCCGCCTTCTCTCAATCATAGAGGGCGGAATTACCTCAGAGCTTTGCTGCACAGACGCCTCGCCATCCTCCCGCTTCCTCTCCTCCTCTCGCTTCTTAACCTCCTCCTCTCTCTTTTTTTCCTCCTCCTGCCTCCGCTCCTCCTTACGTTTCTTTTCTTCCTCTTCCCGCCTCTCCTCCTCTCTAGTTGGCCTCCTCGGCACACCATATGGACAATCCTTATACAGGTGCCCTGTATTACCACAACGGTCACATTCACGTGGCATCGGACACTCAGCCGCCACATGGCCTTCTCTTTTGCAGTTACGGCAAACCAAACTTTTATCGCACATATTCTGCAAGTGCCCAAACTGGAAACACTTCCTGCAGTATAGAGGCTGCCCTGCATATGTCAGAAAGCCCCTATGACCCGCCACTGAGAAATTCGCCGGGGGGTGGGTGAAACCTCCCAAACAACTTGGGTCTCTCTTCAGTTTCACACGAAACACAAGTTTACAGTTAAAAATGCCCAAGCAATTTCTCTGTTTGTCTCCACCCTTAACATATTCGCAGTACCGAGCCAGGAACTGCTCCAACAGACTTACTTCAGTATAAGGATTATAAACAGTAACCGTCACAACTTTTTCCATGAGCCCAAACAGAGGCTCCACCCGCACTCCCTCCAGGCATGGGTCACCATCATGACTTCTGAGCCACTCAAAGACTGTTAAACAGCAAGGCTCACTCACAAAGGTAACATCATAAGTACCTTGGTTATGAAATTCGTTCACGCTGAAAATATCAGTCCGATGAGCTCCAGCCTTTCCCTCCAGCAGGTCACGAACCACGTACACCACGTTGTTTTTGGCACCATCTTCCACGACCACACGAATTGTATTCTTAATGAACATCTTCAAACTTCTCTGCCGGTACGAATACCGCAGCAATAAATTAGCAGCACGCTGCTAGGAAACACTCGCACCCTCTGACCGCGACACAAGATCGCAGCCAGAAGGCCGAGAGGCACTCCTACCCACAGACAGCTGATTCGGGGTTTTTGCCCCTCATCAGTGTGGAGTAGGAAACTGGCTATTAGGAGCAGTGCCTGGTGAAAGGCTATGAAGGAACAGATGAATGACCTCGGGGAGACCAAAACATCCAACACTGCGGAGACACCATCACGTGTTTCTCAACGCAGTGATCCAGAACACTGCCCCCATCCCTTATGGGAAATATGCATATGCATGTAAATTAAGCTGCGGAGACACCATCACGTGTTTCTCAACGCAAGCAATGAATAGCCAGGCCTTTCTCCGGGAAGGAACAACCACGGAAAGGTCTTCCTTTATTGGATATTCTCCTTTATTGGATGCTGCCCTTCCCGTGGTTGTTCCTTCCCGGAGAAAGGCCTGGCTATTCATTGCTTGCGTTGAGAAACACGTGATGGTGTCTCCGCAGCTTACTTTACATGCGTTTGCATATTTCCCATAAGGGATGGGGGCAGTGTTCTGGATCACTGCTTTTAGAAACACGTGATGGTGTCTCCGCAGTGTTGGATGTTTTGGTCTCCCCGAGGTCATTCATCTGTTCCTTCATAGCCTTTCACCAGGCACTGCTCCTAATAGCCAGTTTCCTACTCCACACTGATGAGAGGCAAAAACCCCGAAACAGCTGTTTGTGGATGGATACCAGGATTGGCATAGGTGGTCTTCCATTATTGGATATTCTTCTTTATTGGATGCTGCCCTTCCCGTGGTTGTTCCTTCCTGGAGAAAGGCCTGGCTATTCATTGCTTGCGTTGAGAAACACGTGATGGTGCCTCCGCAGCTTACTTTACATGCGTTTGCATATTTCCCATAAGGGATGGGGGCAGTGTTCTGGATCACTGCGTTGAGAAACACGTGATGGTGTCTCCGCAGTGTTGGATGTTTTGGTCTCCCCGAGGTCATTCATCTGTTCCTTCATAGCCTTTCACCAGGCACTGCTCCACACTGATGAGGGGCAAAAACCCAGAAACAGCTGTTTGTGGATGGATACCATGCTTGGCATAGGTGGTCTTCCTTTATTGGATATTCTCCTTTATTGGATGCTGCCCTTCCCATGGTTGTTCCTTCCCGGAGAAAGGCCTGGCTATTCATTGCTTGCGTTGAGAAACACGTGATGGTGTCTCCGCAGCTTACTTTACATGCGTTTGCATATTTCCCATAAGGGATGGGGGCAGTGTTCTGGATCACTGCGTTGAGAAACACGTGATGGTGTCTCCACAGTGTTGGATGTTTTGGTCTCCCCGAGGTCATTCATCTGTTCCTTCATAGCCTTTCACCAGGCACTGCTCCTAATAGCCAGTTTCCTACTCCACACTGATGAGGGGCAAAAACCCCAAAACAGCTGTTTGTGGATGGATACCATGCTTGGCATAGGTGGTCTTCCTTTATTGGATATTTTCCTTTATTGGATGCTGCCCTTCCCGTGGTTGTTCCTTCCCGGAGAAAGGCCTGGCTATTCATTGCTTGCGTTGAGAAACACGTGATGGTGTCTCCGCAGCTTACTTTACATGCGTTTGCATATTTCCCATAAGGGATGGGGGCAGTGTTCTGGATCACTGCGTTGAGAAACACGTGATGCTGTCTCCGCAGTGTTGGATGTTTTGGTCTCCCCGAGGTCATTCATCTGTTCCTTCATAGCCTTTCACCAGGCACTGCTCCTAATAGCCAGTTTCCTACTCTACACTGATGAGGGGCAAACACCCCGAAACAGCTGTCAGGAGTGAGGTTTTTCTGGAGGAATCCAGACTCTTTTGCAGAGATTTCTGTCTTTTTCTGTGGTAGCTTGTACCGACAGCTTTGAAGATGAATTATGTGAAGAACACCATCCGTGTGACGTTGGAGCCATCTATCCGGGCAAGGAACAGTGTGGTCTTTATCGTTCATGACCTTATTGAGGAAAAGGCTGGAGGAAAACGGGAGAACATCTATAGTATCAATGAGTTCCCTAATCAAGGTAACTACGACGTTACTTTTATGTCGGAGCATTATTGCCTGAATATCTATGAGTGGTTCCGGAATCATGCCGGAGATCCCTGTTTGAAGGGAGTCAAATGTGAACCACTGTTTGGTCTTCAGGAAAGGCAGGTGACTATCACTGTCTATAACCCCTTTACTGAACCTGCATTGTTGGAGAGCTTCCTCTCACAGTACTGTGACTTTGTTTCAAAGGGAGAGAAGCAAGTCAACTGTTTAGGAATCTTCAATTGTCGATACAAGTATCGTGTAAGATTCAGAAGAGATCCTGGCAGTGTGGGTGGTTTCAGACACCCTCTGGCGAATTTTTCGGTGGCAGGGCATAGGGGTTTCCTCACGTACCCTGGGCAGCCTCTGTTTTGCAGGAGATGTTTCTCTTTTGGACATGTTCAGGCAGACTGCCAGAAGGGGCAGTGTTGCCGAAACTGCAAGAAGGAGGGGCATATGGCTGGTGATTGCCCGATGGCTAAGACCTGTGACGTCTGTGGTAGTGGTGACCACATGTATAAGGATTGTCCGATGAGGGCGCCTAGATGCTCAGAGAGTGAATGGAGAGAGGAGGAGGAGAGAAGGAGGAGGTTGGCGATTATCAGAAAGGAATCTGAAAGAATGGAGAGAGAGGAAAGGAGGGAGAGAGAGAGGGAGAGGGAAAGACGCTCTGTGACTCCAGAGGACATTGTGCTAGCACCCCGTGGTTCTATGAGTGATGCCCAAAAACAACAGAAGGAAGATAAGGAGTTTTGGTTGGCAGCAAAAAAAGTAGAGAAGGGGTTTAATAAGGAAGAAGATCAGGAAGAAGATGAGGAGCAAGATGATGACTCTACTGTGCCTGAAATGTTTTCTCTTGAGGAAGCAATGGATGCAACGGAGGAAGACGTGCGCATTTCTGAAGCTGAGAGCCTGGTGCACCCCTCAGATCCTCAGAATATTGGAGGGTTTTCTTCAGATGAGGACAGGGGTGGGAAGAAGTGTCAGAGGGAGGAGGATGGGGAAAGTGATGAGGCATGCAGTAGTATGCCTCAGAGGAAAATTGGGCCAGCTAAAAAAAAAAAGTGGAGTGAGCACGAACGTGTTAGTGATTCAGGGAATAGCTGTTCAGTCCAAATGGCAGAGGAGGACAATGGTGATACTGGGTAGAATGAAAGCTCAGTGGATCTGTTGTTTTTTTTTCCCTTTCTGTGAGTCTTGACCTTTGTCAAGGGCTTTTTGTGTAATGTGTGTAGTTTTTGTGGAAATTTTTCCATTGTGTTTTTTGTTTTTATAGTATGGGTTTTTCTATAGTTTCTCAAAATGTGAGAGTTTTTAAGAAAGCGAGAAGGAGAGCAGCAATTTTGGATTTTTTAGCTATGCAGAGTGCATCTATTTTTTGTTTGCAAGAATGTGGGATTGTGGATGGTGTGAAAGGGGATGAGTGGTCTTATGGTGCGTCTGTGTGGTCTGGTAGTGCAAATAATAGAAATGATGGTGTGGGTATTTTAGTTAAGGGGCAGGAGGTTGTTTTGAATAATTATTTATTTGAATCAACAATTCGGTATTTTCCCTGACGAAGCCGCCCAGGAGCGGCGATACGCGTGGGATTCACCCACACCCCCCGGTCTCTCCTCCACTCCCTCTCAGCCCTGACCTGGAACGGTAATCCTTTTTGGCCTCACCCTGCATACCAGCAGTTTTATTTTATGGGGGACGGCTGTGTGTCATGTGCTCTGACATGCTGGTGGGCACATTATACTATTAGCCCTCTTATCATCCTTAGGGGCTGTCTGTTTGTATTCTCCCAGACCCCACAGGGGTGGCTATCTCTGGAGTACAGCCATACATTCAATTTTTTGATTCCAGCAGGGACTTTATTTCATCATATATTTCCCCTTATTCACATGGATTGTGATCACTTGTGAGCAAGTTTGGGGACGCCCTTATTCAGCTCACTGAGACAGGACCAGGGATTTGGTTATTGGTACAATATGGTACATTTACCTTGTGATATTATATAAATAAAATTTTCCTGGGGACACATAATACCGAATTGTTGATTGTTAACTAACTTGGATTATCCTCCTGTTTGTTGCAGTTTTATATATGACAATATATAGAGGGCTTTTGTATATTATATATCTTCATGTGGACCAGGGTACATGGGGGTGGCTGTGTTGTTTTAATTGGTTTTAGATTTTTTGCTGTTTGGTGTTTACATTAATAAAAATCATATATATTTATATTTTTCCATGACTTTGTAGCAGGTGTGCACTCATTTATGCATGGGCTTTCCTCTTTGGCTTGGGACAGTACCATTTACATCGCTACGACGGCACGATTCGTGACGTCGCAGCGTCGTATGATTATCGCTCCAGCGTCGTAGACTGCGGTCACACGGTGCAATCACGGCGCTGGAGCGATGCCGAAGTCCCCAGGTAACCAGGGTAAACATCGGGTTACTAAGCGCAGGGCCGCACTTAGTAACCCGATGTTTACCGTGGTTACCAGCGTAAAAGTAAAAAAAAACAAACAGTACATACTCACCATCTGATGTCCGTCAGGTCCCTTGCCGTCTGCTTCCTGCTCTGACTGAGTGCAGCCGTACAGTGAGAGCAGAGCGCAGCGGCGACGTCACCGCTGTGCTGTGCTCTCACTTTCCGGCCGGCAGACAGTCAGAGCGGAAAGCAGACGGCAAGGGACCTGACGGACATCAGATGGTGAGTATGTACTTTTTTTTTTTTTTTACTTTTACGCTGGTAACCACGGTAAACATCGGGTTACTAAGCGCGGCCCTGCGCTTAGTTACCCGATGTTTACCCTGGTTACAAGCGAACGCATCGCTGGATCGCTGTCACACACAACGATCCAGCGATGACAGCGGGAGATCCAGCGACGAAAGAAAGTTTCAAACGATGTGCTACGACGTACGATTCTCAGCTGGGTGCCAGATCGCAGTAGCGTGTCAGACACTGCGAGATCGTAACGATATCGCTAGAACGTCACGAATCGTGCCGTCGTAGCGATAAAAATGCCACTGTGTGACGGTACCCTAAGGTTAACCCTTTGTTAGATACCTTTTTTTCTGATAGTGGAAGAGCACAGTCCAGGTTGGATTATTGTTTTATTTCTAAAAATATTATTCCTGTTGGATATAAGCAGGATAGGGTCGTTTTTTCGGACCATGTTTGTGTGTTGTGCGAGTTAGATATTAATGTTAATGGTGTGTTTAGAAAGGGTTTGTGGAAATTAAATGTGAAATTGTTGGAAAATGAAGATGTGAGGAAGAAGTATGTGAGAACAGTGGTGTAAGAGTAAGGAAAATTTTGGGAATGTTTGTGAGTGGTGGGATTGGGTTAAGAGGCAGACAAAAAAGTTTTTTAAAAGTGTGGGGTATGAGTTTGCGGCAATTAAGAGGGAGAAGTTTGTTAAGTTGAATGCCCGTTTATGTTTATTGTATAAATTGAGGGATGGAGGAATGGAGGTGGAGGAGGGGATAAAAAAGGTTAAAAAAGAAATTAATGAGTTTTTGGAGGAGAAAGGGAAGAGTATTATTTTTAGGGCAAAAATTGATAGAATGGAGCAAGATGAAAGGTGTTCGAGGTTTTTCTTTAAAAAGGTTTTTGGGAAAAAGCAGAGTATGGGTGTTTTGAATGCAATGGATGGAAGAGGAGAGGTAAGTGGGGAGGATATGTGTGAAGAGGTGGCTACGTTTTTATGAGGAGCTGTATGCAGTGAAGTGGAGGGATGAGGCTTTGGAGGAGGATGTACTAAGTGTATTAGAAAATAAATTGAGTGAGATGGAGAGAGAGAGTGATGGGTGAGGTGACAGATGATGAGGTATGGAAGGTAATGAATAGCATGGCGTTAAATAAGACTCCAGGAGAGGATGGTCTTCCTATAGAGTTTTATAGGGTGATGTGGCATGTGATTGGTAAGGATTTTGTGGATGTGTGTAAGTATATGTGGTCTAGTATGGAGGTGGCTGAGAGTATGCGTGCAGGGATGGTTGTGTTAATACCTAAAAAAGGAGATTTGAAGACTTTAAAAAATTGGAGACCGATAACGTTGTTGAATTGCGATTATAAGATCTATGCGAAAGTAATGGCGAATAGGATGCGTGATGTGATAGAGAGTGTGATTGGGGATGAACAGTATTGTGCGGTGCCTGGGAGACGTATACATGAGTGTGTGTGTATGTTGAGAGATTGTTTGTGGGACTGTATGAGTCGGAAGAAGAGTGTATTTGTTTTGAGTTTGGACTTTGAAAAGGCGTATGATCGGTTAGCACATAGTTTTTTGTTCCGGGTATTATTGAGAATGGGGTTTCCTCCTGATTTTGTTTGGAGGGTGAGGAGCTTATATAAGGACATTTATAGTTGTGTTTTGATGAATGGTTATGTGGGTAGAAGAGTGAATGTTTTTTCAGGTGTGCGACAAGGTTGTCCTTTGTCTCCTGTGGTTTTTATCTGTGCAATTGAACCATTGCTTTGTATGTTGAGGAAAGATAAAGTGATTAGAGGTGTACAAGTGCCAGGAGGTGGGGGGAGGGAATGGAAGGTTAGTGGTTATATGGATGACGTGTGTGTGTGTGTTGTGTGATTCAGAGTATTCTGTGAAGCGGGTGAAGGTATTAGTGTCTATTTTTTGTGGTGCGTCAGCATTTAAGGTGAATTGGGAGAAGAGTGAGTGTAAGGTTTTTGGGGGAGGGGTTTTAAGTAAGGATGTAGGAGTGAATGAGGTGACTGGGTCTATTAAGGTTTTGGGGGTGAAATTTTAAGAGAGTTTGGATGGGATAGAAAGTTGGGATGATGCGAAAGGAAAGGTTGAGCGGAAGTTATGTTTTTGGAAGATGAGAAGTCTTTCGTTTTTTGGAAAAATCTTAGTTATTAAAAGTGTGATTTTGCCTATTTTCTTATATATTGCAGTGGTCTTTCCGCCGGGGTATATGTGTATGAGGGGGTTAAATAGGATTCTGTTTGTGTTTTTGTGGAATTCTAGAATGGAGAGGGCTAGGAGGGAGGTTTTGGTGAAACGTCTAGAAAAAGGTGGATTGGGTTTTCCAAACCTTGAGGTGTTTTTTGGTGTAAATATTGTGGTTTTTGTGTTGAGAGTGATTAGGATGGATGGGAAGTTTTCTTGTCTGTGTAGGTTTTTGTTTGGGGCGTATTTATTCCGTTTGAGGTGGCGAGAGAGGGATCTGAGGTATCCGGTTGCTTTTGATGTGCCTAGATGGTATGTGTGGGTTTATAAATGTTTGGTGAAGTATGAGTTGTGTGATGTGGATGTTAGGTTGTTGAGTAATAAGAAGGCTGTGTATAGGATGATTGAATGTAGAGAGACAGAGTGTGGAATAAACATGGTAAGAGGGAATGATATAGAAAAAGTATGGAAGAAAGTGCGGTTGGACGGTATGACGAATAGGCAGAGTGAGATTGTGTGGCAGTCTTTGCATGGAGTGTTACCAGTTAGAGAATTTCAGAAGAATCGTGGGTTGGGGAGAAGTGATATGTGTCCGAGAGGTGGGTGTGGTGGAAGGGAAAGTGTAATACATATGTTTTGGAATTGTCATTATGCTAGGGAGGTGATTGGAAGAATGGGACCGTTGTGTAAAGAATTGTGTGGTGTGAGCTTGTTATCGTTCGAGTTGTTCATGTTTGGCTTGGAAATGTGTGATGGAGTGAAGGAGAGAGTGTTGTGGTTAATGGTTGCATGTATAAAGGAAGTATTATGGGATGTGAGGAATGTGTATGTTTTTAAGAGGAAGGAAATTGTAGTAAAGAATAGTCTAAAAGTGATTTTGGGGAAGATGTATGTGTGTTTTCTATGGGATAAAAGGAGAAGGGGGGAGGTGGATGCCGAAGGGATTTGGAAGGTGAAGAAGTGGAGATATCTTGTAAATATGTCTTGATTTGTTTTTTCTGATGTTGTATCAAACTGAAATTTTCCGATGATGATGGGAACAGCTTTTGTGTTTTGGATTTGACGCAGCTGTTTGGGATTTTTTCGTTGGTCTTGGATTTCTGGACCGTGGATTTTCCCATCTGAGGGGAAGAAGAAAAAAAAAAAAAAAAAAGAAACAGCTGTTTGTGGATGGATACCATGCTTGGCATAGGTGGTCTTCCTTTATTGGATAATCTCCTTTATTGGATGCTGCCCTTCCCGTGGTTGTTCCTTCCCGGAGAAAGGCCTGGCTATTCATTGCTTGCGTTGAGAAACACGTGATGGTGTCTCCGCAGCTTACTTCACAGGAGCTGGATGCAAGGCAGAATACTCTAGCACAGCCTGAAGGATGGGGTGGAGTTTTATAGCAGGAAGACACAGTGCACATGAGACCAAAGACGCCATCTTGGAAAAGGGCAGTAATGCACAAAAGGTAAACAATGTTCAGAGTCCTGACAACCTCCCTGCAGGACCCGGATGCAGACCCGCAGCCATTTTGGATTCAGGGCCTGCAGGGAGAGGAGGTAAGAGACGCTCGGAGCAACGCGATCACATCGCATTGCTCCAAGGGTCTCAGGGAAGGCTGCAGGGAGCCCCCTCCCTGCGCGATGCTTCCCTATACAGCCGGAACGCTGCGATCATGTTTGATCGCAGTGTGCCAAGGGTTAATGTGCCGGGGGCATTCCGTGACCGCTCCTGGCACATAGTGCTGGATGTCAGCTGCGATAGTCAGCAGACACTCGGCCGCGATCGGCCGCGCTCACGGGGGAGCATATGACGTACTATCCCGTCACTGGGTATTAAGTGCCAGGTCACCTTGATGGGATAGTACATCATATGGGATTAAGGGGTTAAAGGGATAATCATTCAAAGTTTGAAAATTGCTCATTTTTTTAAATTTTTCTCAAATTTCTGATATTTTATATAAACAAAAAAACATATCAACCTAAATTTACCATTATCATAAAGAATAATGTGTCACGAAAAAACAGTGTCAAAATCACTGGGATTTGTTGTAGCGTTCCAGAATTATTACCACATAAAGTGACACTGGTCAGATTTAAAAAATTTGGCTCCGTCGCTAAGGGGTTAAAAAGCAGCTTTTCGCCATGTTCATATGCAGAATTTTTACAGCTTTTTCTTCTGCAAATAAGAAGTTTACAGCATTTTACAGCACAAGCAAAAACTGAGATTTTCAGAAATCTCCTGCACACCCTTATTTTCTCCTGACTGAATTTCACAACTGCAGCTTTTTTAACTCCTTTCTGACATATGACGTACTATCCCGTCAAGGTGGTATGGGCCCACATGACCACCGATGGGATAGTACGTCATCTCCGATCAGCCATGGTCACGGGGGGAGCGCCGCCGATCGGGGCCGGGTGTCAGCTGAATATCACAGCTGACATCCGGCACTCTGTGCCACAAGCGGTTACGGACCGCTCCTGGCACATTAACCCCCGGAACACTGCGATCAAACATGGTCGCAGCATTCCAGCAGCATAGGGAAGCTTTACGCAGGGAGGGGGCTCCCTGCGTGCTTCTCTGAGACCCTCGGAGCAACGCGAGGCTCCTTCCAGGTCCTGAAGGGAGGTGGCTTCCAAGCGCCTGCTCAGAGCAGGTGCCAGCAAGCCTCCTGCAGTGCCTGTCAGATCGCTGATCTGACACAGTGCACTGCAAAGTGTCAGATCAGCGATCTGACACTATACAGTGATGTCCCACCCTGTAGTAAAAAACAAAGTAAAAAAGTAAAAAAAAATATTTACATGTGTAAAAAAAAAAAAAAAAAAAAAATCTTAAATAAAGAAAAAAAAGTATTGTTCCAATAGATACAACATTTCTTTATCTAAATAAAAAAACAATAAAAGTACACATATTTAGTATCGCCGCGTCCGTAACGTCCCGACCTATAAAACTGTCCCACTAGTTAACCCCTTCAATGAACACCGTAAAAAAAACGAGGCAAAAAAAACGCTTTATTATCATACCACAGAACAAAATGTGGAATGACACGCGATCAAAAAGAAGGATGTAAAAAAACATGGTACCGCTGAAAACGTCATCTTGTCCCGCAAAACACAAGCTGCCGTACGTCATCAGCGAAAAAATAAAAAAGTTATAGTCCTCAGAATAAAGCAATGCAAAAATAATTATTTTTTATATAAAAATAGTTTTTATCATATAAAAGCGCCAAAACATAAAAAATGATATAAATGGGCTATCGCATAATCATACTGACCCGAAGAATAAAACTGCTTTATCAATTTTACCAAATGTGGAACGGTATAAACGCCCCCCCAAAAGAAATTCATGAATTGCTGTTTTTTAGTCATTCTGCCTCACAAAAATCATAATAAAAAGCAATCAAAACATGTCACGTGCCCGAAAATTGTACCAATAAAAATGCAATTCGTCCTGCAAAAAACAAGACCTCACATGACTCTGTGGACCAAAATATGGAAAAATTATAGCTCTCAAAATGTGGAGACGCAAAAACAATTTTTTGCAATAAAAAGCATTTCTTAGTGTGTGACAGCTGCAAATCATGAAAATCTGCTATAAATAGTAAATCAAGCCCCCCATTATCACCTCCTTAGGGAAAATATAAAAATAAAAAAATGTATTTATTTCCATTTTCCCATTAGAGTTAGGGTTAGGGTTGGGGCTAAAGTTAGGGTTAGGGTTAGGGTTGGGGCTAAAGTTAGGGTTAGGGTTGGGGCTAAAGTTAGGGATGGGGCTAAAGTTAGGGTTAGGGTTTGGATTACATTTACGGTTGGGATTAGGGGTGTGTCAGTGTTAGGGGTGTGACAAGTATAGAGATGGCTAGCACACGACCGAGGGAAGTAAGGTGCTAGTGAACGGGAAGTAATCCCATCAATACGTACAAGTCTATAATCACTGCACACTTTGCAACAAGGTTTATGCTTCAAAATAATGTGTGTTTTATTATAAGTGAAGAGGCGACAAGTATAGACGTTTCGGCCACTCTGTGGCCTTGATCACTGTGTCGCGTAGTGGAGATGTGTCACTGAGTGATGCTCGAGCGTCCTGGATCAGTATGGGTCAAAATCTGGATAACCCCTGATTTTGAGCTGCACCAGCCAATATGGTGAGTGTGCCCTCTTTGGTAAAGCGTAATAGTAGAGCTGTATGAGCCCAGACTGTATAGATGCCAACCAGCCAATATGGTGAGTGCGCCCTCTTTGGTAAAGCGCAATAGTGGAGCTGTATGAGCTCAGACTGCATAGATGCCAGTCCAGTCCGGATACGGGGTTGTATATAGCTGGAGGAGTGCTGGCACAACCGTGCCTTAGCGGTGGGACGTCACCGCTAAGGCACGGTTGTGCCAGCACTCCTCCAGCTATATACAACCCCGTATCCGGACTGGACTGGCATCTATGCAGTCTGAGCTCATACAGCTCCACTATTGCGCTTTACCAAAGAGGGCGCACTCACCATATTGGCTGGTTGGCATCTATACAGTCTGGGCTCATACAGCTCTACTATTACGCTTTACCAAAGAGGGCACACTCACCATATTGGCTGGTGCAGCTCAAAATCAGGGGTTATCCAGATTTTGACCCATACTGATCCAGGACGCTCGAGCATCACTCAGTGACACATCTCCACTACGCGACACAGTGATCAAGGCCACAGAGTGGCCGAAACGTCTATACTTGTCGCCTCTTCACTTATAATAAAACACACATTATTTTGAAGCATAAACCTTGTTGCAAAGTGTGCAGTGATTATAGACTTGTAAGTGTTAGGGGTGTGGTTAGGGTTATGGTTGTGATTAGTGTTAGGGGTGTGTTGGACTTAGGGGTGTGGTTAGGGTTGGGATTAGGGTTAGGGGTTTGTTGAGGTTAGGGGTATGGTTGGAATTAGGATTAGGGGCATGTTTGGGTTAAGGATGTGGTTAGGGTTATGGTTAGGGTTGGGATTAGGGTTAGGGGTGTGTTTGGGTTAGGGTTTCAGTTAGAATTGGGGGGGTTTCCACTGTTTAGGCACATCAGGTGCTCTCCAAACGTGACATGGCATCCGATCTCAATTCCAGCCAATTTTGCATTGAAAAGTCAAATGGCGCTCCTTCCGAGCTCTGCCGTGCGCCCAAACATTGGTTTACCCCCACATATGGGGTATCAGCATACTCAGGACAAACTGGACAACAACTTTTGAAGTCAAATTTCTTCGTTACCCTTGGGAAAATAAAAAATTGGGGCGTAAAGATAATTTTTGTGAAAAAATATGATTTTTTATTTTTACGGCTCTACATTAAAAACTTCTGTGAAGCACTTGGTGGATCAAAGTGCTCTCCACACATCTAAATAAGTTCCTTAGAGGGTCTAATTTCCAAAATGGGGTCATTTGTGGGGGGTTTCAATGTTTAGGCACATCAGGGGCTCTCCAAACGCAACATGGTGTCCGATCTCAATTCCAGTCAATTTTGTATTGAAAAGTCAAATGGCGCTCCTTCCCTTCCTCCGAGCTCTGCCATGCGCCCAAACAGTGGTTTACCCCCACATATGGGGTATCAGCATACTCAGGACAAGTTTTACAACAACTTTTGGGGTCCAATTTCTCCTGTTACCCTTGGTAAAATAAAACAAATTGGAGCTGAAATAAACTTTGTGTGAAAAAAAGTTAAATGTTCATTTTTTGTTAAACATTCCAAAAATTCCTGTGAAACACCTCAAGGGTTAATAAACTTCTTGAATGTGGTTTTGAGCACCTTGAGGGGTGCAGTTTTTAGAATGGTGTCACACTTGGGTATTTTCTATCATATAGACTCCTCAAAGTGACTTCAAATGTGATGTGGTCCCTAAAAAAAATGGTGTTGTAAAAATGAGAAATTGCTGGTCAACTTTTAACCCTTATAACTCCCTAACAGAAAAAAAATTTGGTTCCAAAATTGTGCTGATGTAAGTATTTTGTGTGATAGATCTCTGTGATTTAAGGGCATAAAAATTCAAAGATGGAGATTTTCAAAATTTTCACCAAATTTTCGATTTTTTTCACAAATAAACGCATGTAATATCAAAGAAATTTTACCATCATGAAGTACAATATGTCACGAGAAAACAATGTCAGAATCACTGGGATCCGTTGAAGCGTTCCAGAGTTATAACCTCATAAATGGACAGTGGTCAGAATTGTAAAAATTGGCCCGGTCATTTACATACAAACCACCCTTGGGGGTAAAGGGGTTAACATTTAGAAGATTGGAGAAAAGCAGCACAAACCTAAAATATTGTGCAGGTGTGGCTACGGTGGGATTTGAACCTACAATTCCAGCGCTGCAACAGTCACTAAGCTCTGAGCCACCAAACCTGTAAGAACAAAAAGTGTGTGCCGTGCAGAGTCAACTTCATATCGCCTAGTTCCGACTGAAGCCTGGCCATGTCCTGTCAGCCATATATGAGAACTGTCAGATCTGCCTATCTGTCCCGTGCGCCTGTCCTTGCTGATAGATGTTATTTCAGCTTGTTGGCAGATTCTCGCTGATAGATGTTATTTCAGCTTGTTGGCAGATACATTTCACTACCATTATCTCAGCACCGCACACAATTATACAGGAGAACCTCAGCTCTATATATACCCCAGACATGGCAGAAAATTTTAACTTATGGAGATTTAAAAAAAAAAAAAAGTGACCTGCTGACAAATTGACCCGCCCCTGCTGACAAATTGACTCGCCTTTGCTGAGAAATTGACCGGCCCCTCTGAACGATTAGGAGAAATTTATTGAAAAGTTTCCTGCATCTGCAGCTGTCTTACAGACAGGAAGGTGATTAGGACAGGACAGGTCGGCTGAACGAGGGACATGGCTCCAATATAAAGAAAACGGGGCCCAACTCAGGGTCGTATTTACAGCTATGCACCGGAGGGCGGGTACCTAGGATGGCAGGGGGAAGGCCACCATGAATGAGTAGAATAAAAAATGAAATTCCCACCTGCTTTACTGTTGGACCAAGTATCAGTATCGTCTTTTTATTTGGTGGAGCTATCTATCTATCTATCTATCTATCTATCTATCTATCTATCTATCTATCTATCTATCACATCCTATACATAATCTGGAGTGTCATATTATTTATATATGTGTATACCATGTATATATATATACCGTATATACTCGAGTATAAGCCGAGATTTTCAGCCCACTTCTTTGGGCTGAAAGTGCCCCTCTCGGCTTATACTCGAGTCGTTGTCCCAGGGGGGTCGGTGGGGGAGGGGCGGCTGTCACATACTTACCTGCTCCAGGCGTGGTCCCTGCATGTCCGATGGTCTCCGGGCAGCTCTTCCTGTGTTCAGCGGTCACGTGGTACCGCTCATTAAAGTAATGAATATGGACGCATATTCATTACTTTAATGAGCGGTATGTGACTTTTAAACATAGGAAGATGCCGCCAGCTCCCGGAGACCATCTGACAGTGAGACACTGCCAGGGACCGCGCCGGGAGCAGGTGGAGTATGATGGGGGAGGTGAGCATTGCGCGATATTGTTCCACCACTGCGTACCGCTCTGTCTTCCGTCCTCTGGCTGTGACTGTTCGGGTCAGAGGGCGCGATGACGTAGTTAGTGTGCACGCAACCCTCTGCCTGAACAGACACTGTGGAGGATGGAAGACAGAGCGGCGCGCAGCGGTGGAACGGGGAGAGGTGAATATCGCAAGTGCCGGGGGCCTGAGCAACGAGAGGTGAGTATATAATTTTTTTTTATTTTAATCGCAGCAACAGCATATGGGGCATAATGTATGGAGCATTTTATGGGGCATAATCTATGGAGCATTTTATGGGGCATAATGTATGGAGCATTTTATGGGGCATAATCTATGGAGCATCTTATGGGGCATAATCTATGGAGCATCTTATGGGGCATAATCTATGGAGCATTTTATGGGGCATAATGTATGTAGGATCTTATGGGGCATAATCTATGGAGCATTTTATGGGGCATAATCTATGGAGCATCTTATGGGGCATAATCTATGGAGCATTTTATGGGGCATAATCTATGGAGCATCTTAAGGGGCCATCAACCTTTATGCAGCATTGTATGGGCCAAATGTTTCTATGGAGCAGCTTATGGGCCATTATTAACCTTTGTACAGCATTATATGGGGCATATTTTAATATGTAGCATTATATGGGGCGTATTTTGTATGGAGTATCTTATGGGGCCCATCATGAACTTTATGGAGCATTATATGGGGCTCCTGATTAAATAAGAATATTCAAAATAACTTAACCTACTGATGTCTCAATTAATTTTACTTTTATAGGTATCTATTTTTATTTTTGAAATTTACCACTAGCTGCTGCGTTTCCCACCATAGGCTTATACTCGAGTCATTAAGTTTTCCCAGTTTTTGTGGCAAAATTAGGGGGGTCGGCTTATTCTTGGGTCAGCTTATACTCGAGTATATATGGCAGATATATATATATTGTAAGGGATTCACTCGCTCAGGTGCAACGGCTGACACGCAGGAGACACGTTCCTTTAACAGTTGACAGGTTTATTTGCTCCATAAACCAGCAAGGTAGCAAAAAAGGATAACAGTCTGTACATCAGGCCAACATAACATAAAAGTCCATAGAAGATCTCTGCTCTTCTCAGGCCTGTGGGCACACAGGCTGTGCAATGTCCAGCACTCAGGCTCTATCTGAAGCCTTAAACACACTGTGGAGGCTCTCTCCTCCACACACACAGACTCCTGTCTGTAGTGTCCCACCTGGACACAGGGATCTCTGTCCACACTGACAGAATCCCTAACACTCACCCTGGAGGCTAGCATTAGGCTTTCTTTAATAGGTCTAACCACACCCAGAACCCATCACATGATCAGACATGTGGTTGTGACCTCACCACAGGTCCTGACACAAACATAGACAGGCATGGTTATGCCCCTTACCCAGGGGTGAGGTATATGGGTAGCCAGACCCTCCCATCTCTCATAGCTACCCGTAACCCGGACCCAAATATACTAAGCAACTCCTTATTGCTTTATGTGCAAACAGAAAACACTCCGGGTTACATCAAAGCAATAAGCCTTCTCTGTGATACATACCTCCCGTCGATTAGACACCCTTTAGCCATGCTACATACCTCCCCCCTCTGCCTAAAGCCGTGGGGCTTGGCACTTGACCCAAACCGACTAGAGACCCCTCTCAGTCGTCCCTGACAGTCAAACCGTCTGTCTAAGTCAGGGCCTGCCACTGAACCCTTACGTCGGTATTCGTCAACCACTTCCATCACACCCTTTGGAAAAGATGACCTTGTCATTTCCTCTGCTACAGGATCTCCCGCTTAGGTCACTTAACCCTGAGCTAACTGAGGCACCACTGCTTCTACCTGTTTCATCAGGCCACTGTTATGATCCTTAATGGCTGAGGATCACAAATAGACCAGCAAGTGAAAAAACTAAGGACGAGCTCTAGGGAGATGGTAACTGGACTGATCGCAAATCTAAACCTATCCAACACAACTAGAGGTAGCCGGTGAACGTGCCTAAAAAATTCCTAGACGTCTCGAGCCAGCCTAAGGAACTAGCTACCCCTAAAGAGAAAGAAAGACCTCGCTTGCCTCCAGAGAAATAATCCCCAAAGATATAGAAGCCCCCAACAAATATTAATGGTGAAGTAAGAAGAAGGCACATACATAGGGATGAAATCAGATTCAGCAAAAGAGGCCCACTAGTACTAGAAAGCAGAAAATAGAGCAGGGGTCTATGCGATCAATAAAAACCCTTACAAAATATCCATCCTGAGATTTCAAGAACCCGCACACCAACTAACGGTGTGTGGGGAGAAACTCAGCCCACTAGAGCAACCAGCAAGCGAGGGAATTACATTTTAGCAAGCTGGACAAGAAAACATGATAAACACTGCTTGATCAAAAAATGAGCAAACAAAACTTAGCTTATCCTGGATGGACTGGGAGCAAGGTAGTCAGAAGGAATCTGAGTAGCACTGATTACATCGACAGCCGGCAACAAGTGGAAGTAAAACAGAGCTATATAGGAACCTCCCAGAGGATAACGAACCAGCTGATAGCCAGAGACCAGCAGGATAACAGACAAAGCCACCAGGGGGAGCCCAAAGCAAAAGTCACACCATACCACCAGTGACCACAAGAGGGAGCCTGAAAACAGAGCTCACAACAGTACCCCCCCCCCTTGAGGAGGGGTCACCGAACCATCATGAAAACCGCCAGGGCGATCAGGATGAGCCACATGGAAGGCACGAACCAAATCGGCCGCATGAACATCAGAGGCGACAACCCAAGAATTATCCTCCTGACCATAGCCCTTCCATTTAACCAAATACTGGAGCCTCCGTCTAGAAATACGAGAATCCAAGATCTTCTCCACCACGTATTCCAATTCTCCCTCAACCAGCACCGGGGCAGGAGGCTCAACCAGGGGAACCACAGGCATCACATACCTCCGCAACAACGAGCGATGGAACACATTATGAATAGCAAATGATGCCGGGAGGTCCAGACGAAATGACACAGGGCCAAGGACTTCCAGAATCCTATAAGGACCGATAAACCGAGGCTTGAACTTAGGAGAGGAGACCTTCATAGGAATGAAGCGAGAAGACAACCACACCAAGTCCCCAACGCGAAGTCGGGGACCCACACAGCGACGGCGGTTGGCAAAGAGCTGAGCCTTCTCCTGAGACAGCTTCAAATTGTCCACCACATGATTCCAAATCTGATACAACCTATCAACCACAACATCCACTCCAGGACAGTCAGAAGGCTCCACCTGACCCGAGGAAAAACGAGGATGAAACCCCGAATTACAAAAAAAAGGAGAAACCAAAGTAGCAGAACTAGCCCGATTATTAAGGGCAAACTCGGCCAACGGCAAAAAAGTAACCCAGTCGTCCTGATCAGCAGAAACAAAACATCTCAAATAAGTCTCCAAGGTCTGATTAGTTCGCTCGGTTTGGCCATTCGTCTGAGGATGGAAGGCCGACGAAAAAGACAAATCAATGCCCAATTTAGCACAAACGTCCGCCAAAATCTAGACACAAACTGGGATCCTCTGTCAGAGACGATGTTCTCAGGAATACCGTGCAAACGAACCACATTTTGAAAAAACAGTGGAACCAACTCGGAGGAGGAAGGCAACTTAGGCAAGGGCACCAAATGGACCATCTTAGAAAAACGATCACACACCACCCAGATGACAGACATTCTCTGAGAGACAGGGAGATCTGAAACAAAATCCATGGAGATGTGCGTCCAAGGCCTCTTCGGGACAGGCAGAGGCAACAGCAAACCACTGGCTCGAGAACAGCAAGGCTTAGCCCGAGCACAAATTCCACAAGACTGCACAAAGGAACGCACATCCCGCGACAAGGAAGGCCACCAAAAAGACCTGGCCACCAAGTCTCTGGTACCAAATATTCCAGGATGGCCCGCCAACACCGAAGAATGAACCTCGGAGATGACTCTGTTGGTCCATCTATCCGGGACAAACAGTCTCTCCGGTGGACAGCGATCAGGTCTATCCGCCTGAAACTCTTGCAGCACACGTCACAAATCTGGGGAGATGGCAGACAAAATCACCCCTTCTCTAAGGATACCAGCCGGCTCTGAATCTCCAGGAGAGTCGGGCACAAAACTCCTAGAAAGAGCATCAGCCTTCACATTCTTCGAACCAGGCAGGTACGAAACCACGAAATCAAAAAGAGAGAAACAACAAACAACGAGCCTGTCTGGGATTAAGCCGCTTGGCCGACTCAAGGTAAATCAAAGTCTTGTGATCAGTCAAGACCACCACACGATGCTTAGCTCCCTCGAGCCAATGTCGCCACTCCTCAAATGCCCACTTCATAGCCAACAACTCCCGATTACCGACATCATAATTCCGCTCGGCAGGCGAAAACTTTCTTGAAAAGAAAGCACATGGCTTCATCACAGAGTCATCGGAGCTTCTCTGCGACAAAACAGCCCCCGCTCCAATCTCGGAAGCATCAACCTCCACCTGGAAAGGAAGTGAGACATCTGGCTGACATAAGACCGGAGCCGAAGAAAACCGGCGCTTCAGCTCCCGAAAGGCCTCCACAGCCGCAGAGGACCAATTAGTCACATCAGAACCTTTCTTGGTCAAATCCGTCAAAGGCTTAACAACACCAGAAAAATTAGCTATGAAGCGATGGTAAAAATTAGCAAAACCCAAGAACTTCTGAAGACTCTTAACAGATGTAGGCTGCATCCAGTCATGAATAGCCTGAACCTTGACTGGGTCCATCTCAATAGTAGAAGGAGAAAAAATGAAACCTAAAAAATAAATCTTCTGGACTCCAAAAAGACATTTTGAGCCCTTCACAAATAAAGCATTGTACCGCAGGACCTGAAAGACCATCCTGACCTGCTTAACATGAGACTCCCAATCATCCGAAAAAAACAGAATATCATCCAGATACACAATCATAAACTTATCCAGATATTCACGGAAGATGTCATGCAAAAAGGACTGAAAGACTGAAGGAGCATTAGAAAGTCCAAAAGGCATCACCAGGTACTCAAAATGGCCTTCAGGCGTATTAAATGCAGTTTTCCATTCATCACCCTGTTTTATACGCACAAGGTTATACGCACCACGAAGATCTATCTTGGTGAACCAACTAGACCCCCTAATGCGAGCAAACAAATCAGTTAACAATGGCAAAGGATACTGAAATTTGACCGTGATTTTATTCAAAAGGCGATAATCAATACAAGGTCTCAGGGAACCATCCTTCTTAGCCACAAAAAAGAATCCTGCACCAAGAGGGGAAGAGGATGGGCGAATATGTCCCTTCTCCAAAGACTCCTTTATATAACTCCGCATGGCAGCATGCTCCGGCACAGACAAATTGAAAAGTCGTCCCTTAGGAAACTTACTACCAGGAATCAAATTTATAGCACAATCACAGTCCCTATGAGGAGGTAGAGAATTGAGTTTGGGCTCCTCAAATACATCCTGGTAGTCTGACAAAAACGTAGGGACTTCAGAAGGAGTGGACGAAGCAATTGACACCACAGGAGCGTCACCATGAATTCCCTGACAACCCCAACTTGACACAGACATAGCTTTCCAATCCAGGACTGGATTATGAGTCTGCAACCATGGTAGACCCAACACGACGACATCATGCAAATTATGCAATACAAGAAAGCGAATCACCTCCTGATGAACAGGAGTCATGCACATGGTCACTTGTGTCCAGTACTGAGGTCTATTCGTAGCCAATGGTGTAGAGTCAATTCCCCTTAGTGGAATAGGGAATTTTAAAGGCTCCAAATCAAACCCACAGCGCCTGGCAAATGACCAATCCATCAGACTCAGGGCAGCACCTGAATCTACAAAGGCATTAACCGGGTAAGATGACAGGGAACAAATCAGGGTAACAGACAAAATGAACTTAGGCTGTAAAGTACCAATGGTGACAGATTTATCAACCTTTTTTTTGCGCTTAGAGCATGCTGAGATAACATGAGCTGAGTCACCACAGTAAAAGCACAACCCATTTTGCCGTCTATAACCCTGCCGTTCACTTCTGGTCAGAATTCTGTCACATTGCATAGATTCAGGTGTCTGTTCAGAAGACACCTCCAAATGGTGCACAGGTTTGCGCTCCCGCAACCGCCGATCAATCTGAATGGCCAGAATCATTGACTCATTCAGACCTGCAGGCGTAGGGAACCCCACCATGACATTCTTAATGGCTTCAGAAAGACCTTCTCTGAAATTAGCAGCCAGGGCACACTCATTCCACTAAGTAAGCACCGACCATTTCCGAAATTTCTGGCAGTACACCTCTGCTTCATCTTGCCCCTGCGAGAGGGCCAATAACGCTTTTTCAGCCTGGTTCTCAAGATTAGGTTCCTCATAGAGCAATCCAAGGGCCAGAAAAAATGCATCTACACTAAGCAATGCAGGATCCCCTGGCACCAATGCAAAGGCCCAATCTTGTGGGTCACCACGCAAAAAGGAAATGATAATCTTAACTTGCTGAACGGCATCACCAGAGGAACGAGGTTTCAAAGAAAGAAACAACTTACAATTGTTCTTAAAATTCAGGAACCTAGATCTATCTCCAGAAAACAACTCCGGAATAGGTATTCTAGGCTCAGACATAGGACTGTGAACAACAAAATCCTGAATACTTTGAACCCTAGCAGCAAGATGATCCAGACTGGAAGCCAAGCTCTGGACATCCATGTCAGCAGCTGAACTCAGAGCCACACCAAGATTAAGAGGAGGAGAGAAGCTAGCACAGCAGCTAGACACACGGCAACAACAAGAAAAAAAAAAAAAATTCTCAAGGCTTCTTTTCTCCTGCTTCTGCCATGCAATTAAGACTTTGTGGGCCAGCTGTACTGTTATGATCCTTAATGGCTGAGGATCACAAATAGACCAGCAAGTGAAAAAACTAAGGACGAGCTCTAGGGAGATGGTAACTGGACTGATCGCAAATCTAAACCTATCTAACACAACTAGAGGTAGCCGGTGAACGTGCCTAAAAAATTCCTAGACGTCTCGAGCCAGCCTAAGGAACTAGCTACCCCTAAAGAGAAAGAAAGACCTCGCTTGCCTCCAGAGAAATAATCCCCAAAGATATAGAAGCCCCCAACAAATATTAACGGTGAAGTAAGAAGAAGGCACATACATAGGGATGAAATCAGATTCAGCAAAAGAGGCCCACTAGTACTAGAAAGCAGAAAATAGAGCAGGGGTCTATGCGATCAATAAAAACCCTTACAAAATATCTATCCTGAGATTTCAAGAACCCGCACACCAACTAACGGTGTGTGGGGAGAAACTCAGCCCACTAGAGCAACCAGCAAGCGAGGGAATTACATTTTAGCAAGCTGGACAAGAAAACATGATAAACACTGCTTGATCAAAAAATGAGCAAACAAAACTTAGCTTATCCTGGATGGACTGGGAGCAAGGTAGTCAGAAGGAATCTGAGTAGCACTGATTACATCGACAGCCGGCAACAAGTGGAAGTAAAACAGAGCTATATAGGAACCTCCCAGAGGATAACGAACCAGCTGATAGCCAGAGACCAGCAGGATAACAGACAAAGCCACCAGGGGGAGCCCAAAGCAAAAGTCACACCATACCACCAGTGACCACAAGAGGGAGCCTGAAAACAGAGCTCACAACAGTACCCCCCCCCCTTGAGGAGGGGTCACCGAACCATCATGAAAACCGCCAGGGCGATCAGGATGAGCCACATGGAAGGCACGAACCAAATCGGCCGCATGAACATCAGAGGCGACAACCCAAGAATTATCCTCCTGACCATAGCCCTTCCATTTAACCAAATACTGGAGCCTCCGTCTAGAAATACGAGAATCCAAGATCTTCTCCACCACGTATTCCAATTCTCCCTCAACCAGCACCGGGGCAGGAGGCTCAACCAAGGGAACCACAGGCATCACATACCTCCGCAACAACGAGCGATGGAACACATTATGAATAGCAAATGATGCCGGGAGGTCCAGACGAAATGACACAGGGCCAAGGACTTCCAGAATCCTATAAGGACCGATAAACCGAGGCTTGAACTTAGGAGAGGAGACCTTCATAGGAATGAAGCGAGAAGACAACCACACCAAGTCCCCAACGCGAAGTCGGGGACCCACACAGCGACGGCGGTTGGCAAAGAGCTGAGCCTTCTCTTGTGACATTTTAGCAAGCTGTACAAGAAAACATGATAAACACTGCTTGATCAAAAAATGAGCAAACAAAACTTAGCTTATCCTGGATGGACTGGGAGCAAGGTAGTCAGAAGGAATCTGAGTAGCACTGATTACATCGACAGCCGGCAACAAGTGGAAGTAAAACAGAGCTATATAGGAACCTCCCAGAGGATAACGAACCAGCTGATAGCCAGAGACCAGCAGGATAACAGACAAAGCCACCAGGGGGAGCCCAAAGCAAAAGTCACACCATACCACCAGTGACCACAAGAGGGAGCCTGAAAACAGAGCTCACAACAGGCCACCTTCTCCCATGGTCTTTATTGCCTGAAGAGCAGTTCTTCCCTGTATCTCTATATCCTCTGTTAGCTTGGGGACTTCGAATCTTTAGAGAACCTCTTCGTCTCTCTATACCGCAAGTTGAAGGTGGTGGCAATCTGTTTGCCAATTCCCGCAGCTCTATATTGACCTGTTCCCTCTCACATCTTAGCTGCTCAACTTCTAATAGGTAACTCATGCGATACCCCAGGAGCATCCGGATATTTTCAAGACTCTCCATGGATCCGACAACAAGGAACGGAATCATCTTCTCTTCACCCACTTCCTGGGCCTCGTCATCACCCAGAACTCTGTCTCTTCACACCGGACCTATTCACCATCTCCTGCATCACTCGGCCAAGCCTCCCGATGACTTTTCCCACCAAATTTCTGGGTACCAGAATGACGTCTTCCTCCAAGCCAAGCCGATTTTGAGCTTCTCTCGCTAGCTCCAGACGTCAAGCGGCTTTCTCGTTCAACGTGATCATTTGTTTTGTGCGGAGGCATTGTAGATGCATCTCTCTCAGGACAGCCACCCGCTTCACTGTGACTTCTCTAGACGAAAGTATCACCAGTTGATGAGTCTCAGGCGCCCAGTGCACACTACATGCCACTACTGCCTTTCTAAATGCCTCATGCACACATTCACCGGAACAGGCTTCTTGCACCTCTTCACGTACATCAATCACGGTCTTGAAGAGCAGGGTCTCACTCTCTTCAAAGACAGACGGCTCCCTTTTTGCCTCTGACCTTTCCACCAAGACGTCTGTCACGACCGGGTGACTCTCTTGTTCCGCTTTTAGCATGAACTCTTCCTCAGTCTTTTCTTCCGCTTGAGCCTTCGCCAAGATGGGCATTGGCAACTCCTCTGCCAGGCAGCGACGTTCCTCCTCTCTCTGGAGAAGCTCCTGCTGATGTTTTTCTTGAGCCAATCTGAGCACGTCCATATCTTTCAATATGGCCCTATTCATGGCCAGACACGCTGATAGGTGACCTCTGAGTTCAACGACCTCCTTCTCTAGGTCACCCACTTTGTGCTCAATTGCTTGCCTCAGGACCCTTTCTCGTTCGACTGTTTCTCTAAGCAGCTCTATGTTATGGTCCTGCTCTCTTTTGGCCAGCACATGCAGATTTTCAGAAGGGCTCTCTTGCCCACCCAGACTCTGCCTCTTCAGAGTTCCAGCTGTTTCTGCATCCAGCTCTATGGTCTCTCCTGGGCTCTCTGTCTGTTTACTCTTAGGTACCTCTTGACTTTTAGTAACTTCAGAGATCTCCATCTCTCCAGCATCAGGTACTTCATCATACTGAGCCACTTCACTCTTTCCAGGCATTGTAGATGTGGGTCTACTACAGGTCTGTTCTAACCCCAGCCCGTCACTAACTATCTCAGTGTTAGGGTTTGTCAGAGATAAAGTGACCTCCTCATCAAGGACAGTAACCTGATCTGTACCTGACCCTGTCTCTTCCTCATCAACTCTCTTCTCAGAGGGCGTAACCTGTCCCGCCTTTTTGCGTCCCCCGCGACGAGATGAAGATTTGTGACTTTTACTCTGCTCCTCCTTACTGTACTCTTTTCCCTTTGCGCTTGAGTCACAGTCTGAACAGGAGTCACCCCCCTCTCACTCTGTCATCCTGGAACAGCAAGTCCCCACTTAAACAGGTGTCAGACCCACACTTTCTTCCAGTCACCCGGAACTCTGGACTGTCGTCCTTAGGTGTCGCTATCTCCTTTTCATTCATTACACCACTCAGAATCTCTACAGCCGCCTGTTGTAGTGGGGCTCCCTTAGGGTCATTCTGTCTCTGTTCCAAGCAATCAGACACTCCCCTTTCCTCCCACAAGTCCCAAAACCTTTCAAAGTCCTGGCCAATTACAACAGGGAATGGCAAGTCTGAGACTACAGGTACATCATGGCTGGCAATAACAGTGGGCGTCTCAATGATTACCCTGGACACCGGATAATCCCTAGCGACCCCATGAACGCAGTGGGCTTCCATCTTCCTTCCGGGAATCAGATAGACAGGGAGTGTGGCGCTCACCAGCGTCACAAGGCTCACTGAGTCCAGAAGTCCAGTCACGCACACTCCATTGACTTCTACAGAACAGCTCTGTGTCATTTTGTCAGGTGAAAAGTCAGTACAACATTCTGAACATGCGCTGTTCAAACACTGAACCCGGCAACAGTCCACCAGCGCATTCACCGCCACTCCTTTTTGGGCCACCACCGCTATTTGGGTTGCTGCCCCCTTTTTGGACTCCACCCCCTTTTGGGTTATCGCCCCCTTGTGGACCATTTTCTCCTTTAGGGCCACCACCCCTTTTAGGGACTCGACCCCCTTTTGGGCAACTAGCCCCTTTTGGGACGCCGCCCCTTTTTTGGGATGCCCGGCCCCTTTTTGGCCAACCATAATTATTTGGGTCACCGCTCCGTTTTGGGACTCCACCCCACTTTTAGGGACACCACCCCACACTGGGGTCCACCGCGTGGACTTCCCACAGTACTCTCAGGCCTCAGTTCGCCCAGCACACCAATGTGACTCTGGCCCTTTAAGAGTCTGCACACATTAAACCAGCAATGTCTCTTGATTTTTTTTTTTTTTTTTAATATGTCACTTCACCAGCTCCTGCTGGTATCGCCACAGCTCCCGCTGCAGTCACACACGACTGGCACCTCCGGCTGCCGACCACAAGCCGCCGCTGCCACTGCAGCTCCAGCCGCTGCGGAACCTCCCACTGCAACCGCGGCCACACTCCACAAGGCTCTACCGCAGACTTCGTGGACCCGCCGATCCACAGCAACCTTCGTAACCCCGCCGAGTTACAGCTAGACGCCTTCAGTCTTCGTGGCCCCGCCGAGCCACAGCAAACACCTGCACATGTGGGTTTTCAAGACCGTCCACTCTTCTTGGCTCAGCCCAGCCAGCGCTGCAACATGTGCTCCTGGATCTTTGCCCGCATCCGAAACACCAATTGTAAGGGATTCACTCGCTCAGGTGCAATGGCTGACACGCAGGAGACACGTTCCTTTAAAAGTTGACAGGTTTATTTGCTCCATAAACCAGCAAGGTAGCAAAAAAGGATAACAGTCTGTACATCAGGCCAACATAACATAAAAGTCCATAGAAGATCTCTGCTCTTCTCAGGCCTGTGGGCACACAGGCTGTGCAATGTCCAGCACTCAGGCTCTATCTGAAGCCTTAAACACACTGTGGAGGCTCTCTCCTCCACACACACAGACTCCTGTCTGTAGTGTCCCACCTGGACACAGGGATCTCTGTCCACACAGACAGAATCCCTAACACTCACCCTGGAGGCTAGCATTAGGCTTTCTTTAATAGGTCTAACCACACCCAGAACCCATCACATGATCAGACATGTGGTTGTGACCTCACCACAGGTCCTGACACAAACATAGACAGGCATGGTTATGCCCCTTACCCAGGGGTGAGGTATATGGGTAGCCAGACCCTCCCATCTCTCATAGCTACCCGTAACCCGGACCCAAATATACTAAGCAACTCCTTATTGCTTTATGTGCAAACAGAAAACACTCCGGGTTACATCACAGCGATAAGCCTTCTCTGTGATACATACCTCCCGTCGATTAGACACCCTTTAGCCATGCTACAATATATATATATATACAGTGGGGCAAAAAAGTATTTAGTCAGTCAGCAATAGTGCAAGTTCCACCACTTAAAAAGATGAGAGGCGTCTGTAATTTACATCATAGGTAGACCTCAACTATGGGAGACAAACTGAGAAAAAAAAATCCAGAAAATCACATTGTCTGTTTTTTTATCATTTTATTTGCATTTTATGGTGGAAAATAAGTATTTGGTCAGAAACAAACAATCAAGATTTCTGGCTCTCACAGACCTGTAACTTCTTCTTTAAGAGTCTCCTCTTTCCTCCACTCATTACCTGTAGTAATGGCACCTGTTTAAACTTGTTATCAGTATAAAAAGACACCTGTGCACACCCTCAAACAGTCTGACTCCAAACTCCACTATGGTGAAGACCAAAGAGCTGTCAAAGGACACCAGAAACAAAATTGTAGCCCTGCACCAGGCTGGGAAGACTGAATCTGCAATAGCCAACCAGCTTGGAGTGAAGAAATCAACAGTGGGAGCAATAATTAGAAAATGGAAGACATACAAGACCACTGATAATCTCCCTCGATCTGGGGCTCGACGCAAAATCCCACCCCGTGGGGTCAGAATGATCACAAGAACGGTGAGCAAAAATCCCAGAACCACACGGGGGGGACCTAGTGAATGAACTGCAGAGAGCTGGGACCAATGTAACAAGGCCTACCATAAGTAACACACTACGCCACCATGGACTCAGATCCTGCAGTGCCAGACGTGTCCCACTACTTAAGCCAGTACATGTCCGGGCCCGTCTGAAGTTTGCTAGAGAGCATTTGGATGATCCAGAGGAGTTTTGGGAGAATGTTCTATGGTCTGATGAAACCAAACTGGAACTGTTTGGTAGAAACACAACTTGTCGTGTTTGGAGGAAAAAGAATACTGAGTTGCATCCGTCAAACACCATACCTACTGTAAAGCATGGTGGTGGAAACATCATGCTTTGGGGCTGTTTCTCTGCAAAGGGTCCAGGACGACTGATCCGGGTACATGAAAGAATGAATGGGGCCATGTATCGTGAGATTTTGACTGCAAACCTCCTTCCATCAGCAAGGGCATTGAAGATGAAACGTGGCTGGGTCTTTCAACATGACAATGATCCAAAGCACACCGCCAGGGCAACGAAGGAGTGGCTTCGTAAGAAGCATTTCAAGGTCCTGGAGTGGCCTAGCCAGTCTCCAGATCTCAACCCTATAGAAAACCTTTGGAGGGAGTTGAAAGTCCGTGTTGCCAAGCGAAAAGCCCAAAACATCACTGCTCTAGAGGAGATCTGCATGGAGGAATGGGCCAACATACCAACAACAGTGTGTGGCAACCTTGTGAAGACTTACAGAAAACGTTTGACCTCTGTCATTGCCAACAAAGGATATATTACAAAGTATTGAGATGAAATTTTGTTTCTGACCAAATACTTATTTTCCACCATAAAATGCAAATAAAATGATAAAAAAACAGACAATGTGATTTTCTGGATTTTTTTCTTCTCAGTTTGTCTCCCATAGTTGAGGTCTACCTATGATGTAAATTACAGACGCCTCTCATCTTTTTAAGTGGTCGAACTTGCACTATTGCTGACAGACTAAATACTTTTTTGCCCCACTGTATATATATATATACACATATATTTATCTCGCAATCTCACTGCATATTATATACAATTCTGGCAAAAATTAAGAGACCACTGCAAAATGTTCACTTTGTCTGATTTTGCTATTTAAAAGGTATATTTTTTTAGCAAAATGTAAATTATTCTTTTATTCTATAAACTACTGACAACATGTCTCTGAAGTTCCAAGCAATACATTTTGTATTTATTTTCGAAAATGAGAAATGGTCAAAATAACAAAAAAAGCAGAGCTTGCACACCTCAAATAATGCAAAGAAAACAAGCTCATAATCATTTATAAACAACAATACTAAGGTTTTATCTCAGGAAGAGTTCAGAAATCAATATTTTGTAGAATAACCATGATTTTTAGTAATAGCTTTCATTTGTCTTGGCGTGCTTTCCACCAGTCTTTCACACTGCTTTTGGGTGACCTTATGCCACTCCTGGTACAAACATTTAAGCAGTTCTTCTATGTTTGATGGCTTGTGACTATCCATCTTCATCTTGATTACATTCCAGAGGTTTTCAATGGGGTTGAGGTCTGGAGATTGGGCTGGCCATGACAGGGATTTGATGTAGTGGTCCTTCATCCACACCTTGATTGACCTAGCTGTGTGGCATGGCGCATTGTCCTGCTGGTAAAACCAGTCCTCAGAGTTGGGGAACATTACCTGAGCAGAAGGAATCAACTGTTTTTCCAGGATAACCTTGTATGCGGCTTGATTCAATCGTCCTTCGGAAAGATTAACTTGCCCAATTCCAGCCTTGCTGAAGCATCCTCAGATCATCACTGATCCTCCACCAAATTTCACAGTGGGTGCAAGACACTGTGGCTTGTACGCCTCTTCAAGTCTCCATCTAACCAATAGATGAACAGGTGTTGGGCAAAGCTGAAAATTAGACTCATCAGAGAAGATTACCTTACTCCAGTCCTCTGTGGTCCAATCCTTATGGTATTTCTCAAACTTCAGCCTGGCTCTCCTTTGCTTCTCATTGATGAAAGGCTTTTTTCTAACTTTACATGACTTGAGTCCTGCCTCTAGGAGCCTGTTATGAACTGTTCTTACCATGCACTTCACTAAAGCTGCCATTTGCCATTCCTTTTGAAGGTCACTTGATATGATCCTGCAGTTGCTGAGTGACATTCGAATAAGATGACGGTCATCCTAGTCAGTGGAGAGTCGTTTTCGCCCTCTGACGGTCTGTAGCTTTGTTGTCCCCAATATCTGCTGCTTGACCTTGTTGTAATGGACTGCCATCTCAGAAATTTTAAGGATGGAGGCACCATGACGCTCACTGTGTCCCTCTGCTAGTAAAGCCAGAATTAAGCCCTTCTTTTCCTCACTCAAGACTTTTGTTTTCAACTCCTTTGACATGGTTAAAAGTTATTTTTTCATTACTATTACTTTTGGGATATTACTAGCACTTGTTTTGCCATCCAGCTTGTCCTATTGCAAGTGGATTGTGATGACCACAGCAGTGTTTTTTTATACTTTCCGGTATAAGATTTGGTTCAGGTGATCACCTAATCAGAAGCACATTAAGTAGAATGAGGTGTACTCTGGTTGGAATTCAACTTACTCTGGAATGGAATGGCTGTCAGGAGAAGCTGATTTTTATAAAACTGTGGAGTGGTTTCTTAATTTTTGCCAGAGCTGTACAATTCACTCTGCATAGTCCAAAATACAGTATAGCATAATGTACACCCCAAGGTTTTCCATACAGTATAATGCACCCCATGGTCCTCCATATAGTATAATTCACATCCCATAGTCCTCCATATAGTATAATGCACACCTCATAATCCTCCATATAGTATAGTACACTCCCTATAGCCTTCCAAATAGTATAATGCATCCCATAGTCTTCCATATTGCATAATGCAACCCAAAGTCCTCCACAGAGTATAATGCAGCCCCATAGAGTACATATAGTATAATGCACTCAACATAGTCCTTGGTAGAGTATAATGCCACCACATATAATATACTGCAGCCCCAGCGAGTATAATGCAGCCACAACGAGTATAATGCAGCCCCATAGTCCTCCAGTACTATGGCTACCACGTACCCTTTGAGTTTGAAAAAAATATATAATACTCACCTCTCCGTGGTCCCTCGCTGCTATGGGCTCTACTGCACATCTTCTCAGTAGCTCCACTTATGTCACAACGTGGCGCGCGATGAAGTATCTTCATCACGCCGCTGAGTCAGACGTAGAGGAGTAATTATAGGTGAGTGAGCGTCACATTCAACTGTATCAACATCTATGATGCCGATACAGTTGAATGCACGATGGAGGGGCGGTGTAGGCGCTAGGGACAGGCCCCACTGACTCATGGGCCCCAGAGTGGCCACGTTGTGTGCCAATATTAGCAGCATGCCACTGGCTGGGGTCTTCTGAAAGAGTTGGGGCCCTAGGCAAATGCCAAGTTTTCCTGCCCCTAATGCCAGCCCTGTATACACATGTTGGAAATACACACACACATATATATATATATATATATATATATATATATATATATATATACTTACATTCTCGCACACACACATGGCTGTAGACTCTTCACTTCCCAGTATTCCTATGTCAGGGGTAATGTGGAGGACATGTGACGGCTCTGTCACCACTGTGGATGTGATGTGAGGTAGATTATTGTACTATAGAAGAGGATACAGGATCAATGCTCTGTCAGCTCCAAATGCAGAGATGAATAACAGAGGGCAGTGCTGGGGCAGATACTAACAATGAATGAGGTTGCAGTGGGCAGGCTGAGGGCAGTGCTGGGGCAGGTACTAACAGCCAATGAGTGTGTACTGGATGGGCAGAGGGCAGATGCGGCGCTTACTCTGGCTGCAAGCTTAGAAATAAAGCCCCGTAAGCTGCCTGGTCTGGAGAGCCAGATCTATACAAACTAGGTGCAGGGAATGAAGTGAAATTGAGGATAAACGAATGGTAGAAACAAAAATCAAAATGTATAGGGGTGTTGAATATTGCAACACAGCACAGATTAGCTTAACAAAAAATTGGATTTTGGGGTTGGACATCCTCTTTCAGTCTGGTACTTGCTGTGAAGGGTCAATTCTACTCTATAGACCAGTGTTCTCCAACTCCATTCCTCAAGAGACACCAACAGATCATGTGTTCAGGATGACCTTAGTATGACCCAGGTGATGGAATCATTGCCTGTGCAGGTACTACAATTATCACCTGGGCAATACTAATGAAATCCTGAAAACATGACCTGTTGGTGGCTCTTGAGGATTGGGTTGGGGTCCACTGCTATAGACCAACATTCAGCCTATGAATTAACATTTAGAAGATTGGAGAAAAGCAGCACAAACCTAAAATATTGTGCGGGTGTGGCCACAGTGGGATTTGAACCCACAACCCCAGCGCCACAAAAGTCACTAAGCTCTGAGCCACCAAACCTGTAAGAAAAAAGTGTGTCCGTGCAGAGTCAACTTCATATCGCCTAGTTCCGACTGAAGCATGTCCTGTCAGCCACATATGAGAACTGTCAGATCTGCCTATCTGTCCCATGCGCCTGTCCTCGCTGATAGATGTTATTTCAGCTTGTTGGCAGATTCTAGTTGATAGATGTTATTTCAGCTTGTTGGCAGATTCTTGCTGATAGATGTTATTTCATCTTGTTGGCAGATTCTCGCTGATAGATGTTATTTCAGCTTGTTGGCAGATACATTACACTACCATGATCTCTGCACCGCACACGATTTATACAAGTGAACCTCAGCTCTATTTATACCCCAGTAATGGACGAACATTTTAACTTATGGAGACTTAAAAAAAAACAAAACAAAAGTGACCTGTTGACAAAATGATGCACCCCTGCTGACAAATTGACCCGCCCCTGCTGACAAATTGACCCGCCCCACTGAACGATTAGGAGAAATATGTTGAAAAGTTGTTTCTTTTTGCCACCAACTCATTTGCATAATCCAGTGAGCGAGCGCTCTGATTGGCTGGCTGTAGTTTCCTGCATCTGCAGCTGTCATAGACCGGAACGTGATTAGGACAGGACAGGTCGGCTGAAAGAGGGACATGGCTCTATCTATCTATCAATCACATCCTATACTTAATCTGGAGTGTCATATTATTTATATATGTGTATACCATGTACATATATATACATATATTTATTTCGCAATCTCACTGCATATTATATACAGTTCTGGCAAAAATTAAGAGACCACTGCAAAATGTTCACTTTGTCTGATTTTTCTCTACATAGGTATAATTTTGAGTAAAATGTAAATTGTTCTTTTATTCTATAAACTACTGACAACATGTCTCTGAAGTTCCAAGCAATACATTTTGTATTTATTTTCTGAAAATGAGAAATGGTCAAAATAACAAAAAAAGCAGTGCTTGCAGACCTCACTTAATGCAAAGAAAACAAAAACAACAATACTAATGTTTTAACTCAGGAAGAGTTCAGAAATCAATATTTTGTGGAATAACCATGATTTTTAATCCCAGCTTTCATGCGTCTTGGCATGCTTTCCACCAGTCTTTCACACTGCTTTTGGGTGACCTTATGCCACTCCTGGTACAAACATTTAAGCAGTTCTATGTTTGATGGCTTGTGACTATCCATCTTCCTCTTGATTACATTCCAGAGGTTTTCAATGGGGTTGAGGTCTGGAGATTGGGCTGGCCATGACAGGGATTTGATGTAGTGGTCCTTCATCCACACCTTGATTGACCTAGCTGTGTGGCATGGCGCATTGTCCTGGTAAAACCAGTCCTCAGAGTTGGGAACATTACCTGAGCAGAAGGAATCAACTGTTTTTCCAGGATAACCTTGTATGATTCAAACGTCCTTCGGAAAGATTAACTTGCCCAATTCCAGCCTTGCTGAAGCATCCTCAGATCATCACTGATCCTCCACCAAATTTCACAGTGGGTGCAAGACACTGTGGCTTGTACGCCTCTTCAAGTCTCCATCTAACCAATAGATGAACAGATGTTGGGCAAAGCTGAAAATTAGACTCATTTGAGAAGTTTACCTTACTCCACTCCTCTGTGGTCCAATCCTTATGGTATTTCTCAAACTTCGGCCTGGCTCTCCTTTGCTTCTCATTGATGAAAGGCTTTTTTCTAACTTTACATGACTTGAGTCCTGCCTCTAGGAGCCTGTTATGAATTGTTCTTGCCGTGCACTTCACTAAAGCTGCCATTTGCCATTCCTTTTGAAGGTCACTTGATAAGATCCTGCAGTTGCTGAGTGACATTCGAATAAGATGACGGTCATCCTAGTCAGTGGAGAGTCGTTTTCGCCCTCTGACGGTCTGTAGCTTCGTTGTCCCCAATATCTGCTGCTTGACCTTGTTGTAATGGACTGCCATCTCAGAAATTTTAAGGATGGAGGCACCATGACGCTCACTGTGTCCCTCTGCTAGTAAAGCCAGAATTAATCCCTTCTTTTCCTCACTCAAGACTTTTGTTTTCAACTCCTTTGACATGGTTAAAAGTTATTTTTTCATTACTATTAATTTTGGGATATTACTAGCACTTGTTTTGCCATCCAGCTTGTCCTATTGCAAGTGGATTGTGATGACCACAGCAGTGTTTTTTTATACTTTCCGGTATAAGATTTGGTTCAGGTGATCACCTAATCAGAAGCACATTAAGTAGAATGAGGTGTACTCTGGCTGGAATTCAACTGACTCTGGAATGGAATAGCTGTCAGGAGAAGCTGATTTTTATAAAACTGTGGAGTGGTCTCTTAATTTTTGCCAGAGCTGTACAATTCACTCTGCATAGTCCAAAATACAGTATAGCATAATGTACACCCCAAGGTATTCCATACAGTATAATGCACCCCATGGTCCTCCATATAGTATAATTCACATCCCATAGTCCTCCATATAGTATAATGCACACCTCATAATCCTCCATATAGTATAGTACACTCCCTATAGCCTTCCAAATAGTATAATGCATCCCATAGTCTTCCATATTGCATAATGCAACCCAAAGTCCTCCACAGAGTATAATGCAGCCCCATAGAGTACATATAGTATAGTGCACTCAACATAGTCCTTGGTAGAGTATAATGCCACCACATATAATATACTGCAGCCCCAGCGAGTATAATGCAGCCACAATGAGTATAATGCAGCCCCATAGTCCTCCAGTACTATGGCTACCACGTACCCTTTGAGTTTGAAAAAAATATATAATACTCACCTCTCCGTGGTCCCTCGCTGCTATGGGCTCTGCTGCACATCTTCTCAGTAGCTCCACTTATGTCACAACGTGGCGCGCGATGAAGTATCTTCATCACGCCGCTGAGTCAGACGTAGAGGAGTAATTATAGGCGAGTGAGCGTCACATTCAACTGTATCAACATCTATGATGCCGATACAGTTGAATGCACGATGGAGGGGAGGGGTAGGCGCTAGGGACAGGCCCCACTGACTCATGGGCCCCAGAGTGGCCACGTTGTGTGCCAATATTAGCAGCATGCCACTGGCTGGGGTCTTCTGAAAGAGTTGGGGCCCTAGGCAAATGCCAAGTTTTCCTGCCCCTAATGCCAGCCCTGTATACACATGTTGGAAATACACACACACACACACACACACATATATATATATATATATATATATATATATATACTTACATTCTCGCACACACACATGGCTGTAGACTCTTCACTTCCCAGTATTCCTATGTCAGGGGTAATGTGGAGGACATGTGACGGCTCTGTCACCACTGTGGATGTGGTGTGAGGTAGATTATTGTACTATAGAAGAGGATACAGGATCACTGCTCTGTCAGCTCCAATGCAGAGATGAATGACAGAGGGCAGTGCTGGGGCAGATACTAACAATGAATGAGGTTGCAGTGGGCAGGCAGAGGGCAGTGCTGGGGCAGGTACTAACAGCCAATGAGTGTGTACTGGATGGGCAGAGGGCAGATGCGGCGCTTACTCTGGCTGCAAGCTTAGAAATAAAGCCCCGTAAGCTGCCTGGTCTGGAGAGCCAGATCTATACAAACTAGGTCCAGGGAATTAAGTGAAATTGAGGACAAACGAATGGTAGAAACAAAAATCAAAATGTATAGGGGTGTTGAATATTGCAACACAGCACAGATTAGCTTAAAAGAAAATTGGATTTTGGGGTTGGACATCCTCTTTCAGTCTGGTACTTGCTGTGTAGGGTCAATTCTACTCTATAAACCAGTGTTCTCCAACTCCATTCCTCAAGAGACACCAACAGATCATGTGTTCAGGATAACCTTAGTATGACCCAGGTGATGGAATCATTGCCTGTGCAGGTACTACAATTATCACCTGGGCAATACTAATGAAATCCTGAAAACATGACCTGTTGGTGGCTCTTGAGGATTGGGTTGGGGTCCACTGCTATAGACCAACATTCAGCCTATGAATTAACATTTAGAAGATTGGAGAAAAGCAGCACAAACCTAAAATATTGTGCGGGTGTGGCCACAGTGGGATTTGAACCCACAACCCCAGCGCCGCAAAAGTCACTAAGCTCTGAGCCACCAAACCTGTAAGAAAAAAGTGTGTCCGTGCAGAGTCAACTTCATATCGCCTAGTTCCGACTGAAGCATGTCCTGTCAGCCACATATGAGAACTGTCAGATCTGCCTATCTGTCCCATGTGCCTGTCCTCGCTGATAGATGTTATTTCAGCTTGTTGGCAGATTCTTGCTGATAGATGTTATTTCAGCTTGTTGGCAGATTCTTGCTGATAGATGTTATTTCATCTTGTTGGCAGATTCTCGCTGATAGATGTTATTTCAGCTTGTTGGCAGATACATTACACTACCATGATCTCTGCACCGCACACGATCATACAAGTGAACCTCAGCTCTATTTATACCCCAGTAATGGACGAACATTTTAACTTATGGAGACTTAAAAAAAAAAAATCAAAAGTGACCTGTTGACAAAATGATGCACCCCTGCTGACAAATTGACCCGCCCCTGCTGACAAATTGACCCGCCCCACTGAACGATTAGGAGAAATATGTTGAAAAGTTGTTTCTTTTTGCCACCAACTCATTTGCATAATCCAGTGAGCGAGCACTATGATTGGCTGGCTGTAGTTTCCTGCATCTGCAGCTGTCATAGACCGGAACGTGATTAGGACAGGACAGGTCGGCTGAACGAGGGACATGGCTCTATCTATCTATCACATCCTATACTTAATCTGGAGTGTCATATTATTTATATATGTGAATACCATGTACATATATATATACATATATTTATTTCGCAATCTCACTGCATATTATATACAGTTCTGGCAAAAATTAAGAGACCACTGCAAAATGTTCACTTTGTCTGATTTTTCTCTACATAGGTATAATTTTGAGTAAAATGTAAATTGTTCTTTTATTCTATAAACTACTGACAACATGTCTCTGAAGTTCCAAGCAATACATTTTGTATTTATTTTCTGAAAATGAGAAATGGTCAAAATAACAAAAAAAGCAGTGCTTGCAGACCTCACTTAATGCAAAGAAAACAAAAACAACAATACTAATGTTTTAACTCAGGAAGAGTTCAGAAATCAATATTTTGTGGAATAACCATGATTTTTAATCCCAGCTTTCATGCGTCTTGGCATGCTTTCCACCAGTCTTTCACACTGCTTTTGGGTGACCTTATGCCACTCCTGGTACAAACATTTAAGCAGTTCTATGTTTGATGGCTTGTGACTATCCATCTTCCTCTTGATTACATTCCAGAGGTTTTCAATGGGGTTGAGGTCTGGAGATTGGGCTGGCCATGACAGGGATTTGATGTAGTGGTCCTTCATCCACACCTTGATTGACCTAGCTGTGTGGCATGGCGCATTGTCCTGGTAAAACCAGTCCTCAGAGTTGGGAACATTACCTGAGCAGAAGGAATCAACTGTTTTTCCAGGATAACCTTGTATGATTCAAACGTCCTTCGGAAAGATTAACTTGCCCAATTCCAGCCTTGCTGAAGCATCCTCAGATCATCACTGATCCTCCACCAAATTTCACAGTGGGTGCAAGACACTGTGGCTTGTACGCCTCTTCAAGTCTCCATCTAACCAATAGATGAACAGATGTTGGGCAAAGCTGAAAATTAGACTCATTTGAGAAGTTTACCTTACTCCACTCCTCTGTGGTCCAATCCTTATGGTATTTCTCAAACTTCGGCCTGGCTCTCCTTTGCTTCTCATTGATGAAAGGCTTTTTTCTAACTTTACATGACTTGAGTCCTGCCTCTAGGAGCCTGTTATGAATTGTTCTTGCCGTGCACTTCACTAAAGCTGCCATTTGCCATTCCTTTTGAAGGTCACTTGATAAGATCCTGCAGTTGCTGAGTGACATTCGAATAAGATGACGGTCATCCTAGTCAGTGGAGAGTCATTTTCGCCCTCTGACGGTCTGTAGCTTTGTTGTCCCCAATATCTGCTGCTTGACCTTGTTGTAATGGACTGCCATCTCAGAAATTTTAAGGATGGAGGCACCATGACGCTCACTGTGTCCCTCTGCTAGTAAAGCCAGAATTAATCCCTTATTTTCCTCACTCAAGACTTTTGTTTTCAACTCCTTTGACATGGTTAAAAGTTATTTTTTCATTACTATTAATTTTGGGATATTACTAGCACTTGTTTTGCCATCCAGCTTGTCCTATTGCAAGTGGATTATGATGACCACAGCAGTGTTTTTTTATACTTTCCGGTATAAGATTTGGTTCAGGTGATCACCTAATCAGTAGCACATTAAGTAGAATGAGGTGTACTCTGGCTGGAATTCAACTGACTCTGGAATGGAATAGCTGTCAGGAGAAGCTGATTTTTATAAAACTGTGGAGTGGTCTCTAAATTTTTGCCAGAGCTGTACAATTCACTCTGCATAGTCCAAAATACAGTATAGCATAATGTACACCCCAAAGTTTTCCATACAGTATAATGCACCCCATGGTCCTCCATATAGTATAATTCACATCCCATAGTCCTCCATATAGTATAATGCACACCTCATAATCCTCCATATAGTATAGTACACTCCCTATAGCCTTCCAAATAGTATAATGCATCCCATAGTCTTCCATATTGCATAATGCAACCCAAAGTCCTCCACAGAGTATAATGCAGCCCCATAGAGTACATATAGTATAGTGCACTCAACATAGTCCTTGGTAGAGTATAATGCCACCACATATAATATACTGCAGCCCCAGCGAGTATAATGCAGCCACAACGAGTATAATGCAGCCCCATAGTCCTCCAGTACTATGGCTACCACGTACCCTTTGAGTTTGAAAAAAATATATAATACTCACCTCTCCGTGGTCCCTCGCTGCTATGGGCTCTGCTGCACATCTTCTCAGTAGCTCCACTTATGTCACAACGTGGCGCGCGATGAAGTATCTTCATCACGCCGCTGAGTCAGACGTAGAGGAGTAATTATAGGCGAGTGAGCGTCACATTCAACTGTATCAACATCTATGATGCCGATACAGTTGAATGCACGATGGAGGGGCGGGGTAGGCGCTAGGGACAGGCCCCACTGACTCATGGGCCCCAGAGTGGCCACGTTGTGTGCCAATATTAGCAGCATGCCACTGGCTGGGGTCTTCTGAAAGAGTTGGGGCCCTAGGCAAATGCCAAGTTTTCCTGCCCCTAATGCCAGCCCTGTATACACATGTTGGAAATACACACACACACACACACACACATATATATATATATATATATATATACATACATTCTCGCACACACACATGGCTGTAGACTCTTCACTTCCCAGTATTCCTATGTCAGGGGTAATGTGGAGGACATGTGACGGCTCTGTCACCACTGTGGATGTGATGTGAGGTAGATTATTGTACTATAGAAGAGGATACAGGATCACTGCTCTGTCAGCTCCAATGCAGAGATGAATGACAGAGGGCAGTGCTGGGGCAGATACTAACAATGAATGAGGTTGCAGTGGGCAGGCAGAGGGCAGTGCTGGGGCAGGTACTAACAGCCAATGAGTGTGTACTGGATGGGCAGAGGGCAGATGCGGCGCTTACTCTGGCTGCAAGCTTAGAAATAAAGCCCCGTAAGCTGCCTGGTCTGGAGAGCCAGATCTATACAAACTAGGTCCAGGGAATGAAGTGAAATTGAGGACAAACGAATGGTAGAAACAAAAATCAAAATGTATAGGGGTGTTGAATATTGCAACACAGCACAGATTAGCTTAAAAGAAAATTGGATTTTGGGGTTGGACATCCTCTTTCAGTCTGGTACTTGCTGTGTAGGGTCAATTCTACTCTATAGACCAGTGTTCTCCAACTCCATTCCTCAAGAGACACCAACAGATCATGTGTTCAGGATGACCTTAGTATGACCCAGGTGATGGAATCATTGCCTGTGCAGGTACTACAATTATCACCTGGGCAATACTAATGAAATCCTGAAAACATGACCTGTTGGTGGCTCTTGAGGATTGGGTTGGGGTCCACTGCTATAGACCAACATTCAGCCTATGAATTAACATTTAGAAGATTGGAGAAAAGCAGCACAAACCTAAAATATTGTGCGGGTGTGGCCACAGTGGGATTTGAACCCACAACCCCAGCGCCGCAAAAGTCACTAAGCTCTGAGCCACCAAACCTGTAAGAAAAAAGTGTGTCCGTGCAGAGTCAACTTCATATCGCCTAGTTCCGACTGAAGCATGTCCTGTCAGCCACATATGAGAACTGTCAGATCTGCCTATCTGTCCCATGCGCCTGTCCTCGCTGATAGATGTTATTTCAGCTTGTTGGCAGATTCTTGCTGATAGATGTTATTTCATCTTGTTGGCAGATTCTCGCTGATAGATGTTATTTCAGCTTGTTGGCAGATACATTACACTACCATGATCTCTGCACCGCACACGATTATACAAGTGAACCTCAGCTCTATTTATACCCCAGTAATGGACGAACATTTTAACTTATGGAGACTTAAAAAAAAAAAAAAAATCAAAAGTGACCTGTTGACAAAATGATGCACCCCTGCTGACAAATTGACCCGCCCCTGCTGACAAATTGACCCGCCCCACTGAACGATTAGGAGAAATATGTTGAAAAGTTGTTTCTTTTTGCCACCAACTCATTTGCATAATCCAGTGAGCGAGCACTCTGATTGGCTGGCTGTAGTTTCCTGCATCTGCAGCTGTCATAGACCGGAACGTGATTAGGACAGGACAGGTCGGCTGAACGAGGGACATGGCTCTATCTATCTATCACATCCTATACTTAATCTGGAGTGTCATATTATTTATATATGTGAATACCATGTACATATATATATACATATATTTATTTCGCAATCTCACTGCATATTATATACAGTTCTGGCAAAAATTAAGAGACCACTGCAAAATGTTCACTTTGTCTGATTTTTCTCTACATAGGTATAATTTTGAGTAAAATGTAAATTGTTCTTTTATTCTATAAACTACTGACAACATGTCTCTGAAGTTCCAAGCAATACATTTTGTATTTATTTTCTGAAAATGAGAAATGGTCAAAATAACAAAAAAAGCAGTGCTTGCAGACCTCACTTAATGCAAAGAAAACAAAAACAACAATACTAATGTTTTAACTCAGGAAGAGTTCAGAAATCAATATTTTGTGAAATAACCATGATTTTTAATCCCAGCTTTCATGCGTCTTGGCATGCTTTCCACCAGTCTTTCACACTGCTTTTGGGTGATCTTATGCCACTCCTGGTACAAACATTTAAGCAGTTCTATGTTTGATGGCTTGTGACTATCCATCTTCCTCTTGATTACATTCCAGAGGTTTTCAATGGGGTTGAGGTCTGGAGATTGGGCTGGCCATGACAGGGATTTGATGTAGTGGTCCTTCATCCACACCTTGATTGACCTAGCTGTGTGGCATGGCGCATTGTCCTGGTAAAACCAGTCCTCAGAGTTGGGAACATTACCTGAGCAGAAGGAATCAACTGTTTTTCCAGGATAACCTTGTATGATTCAAACGTCCTTCGGAAAGATTAACTTGCCCAATTCCAGCCTTGCTGAAGCATCCTCAGATCATCACTGATCCTCCACCAAATTTCACAGTGGGTGCAAGACACTGTGGCTTGTACGCCTCTTCAAGTCTCCATCTAACCAATAGATGAACAGATGTTGGGCAAAGCTGAAAATTAGACTCATTTGAGAAGTTTACCTTACTCCACTCCTCTGTGGTCCAATCCTTATGGTATTTCTCAAACTTCGGCCTGGCTCTCCTTTGCTTCTCATTGATGAAAGGCTTTTTTCTAACTTTACATGACTTGAGTCCTGCCTCTAGGAGCCTGTTATGAATTGTTCTTGCCGTGCACTTCACTAAAGCTGCCATTTGCCATTCTTTTTGAAGGTCACTTGATAAGATCCTGCAGTTGCTGAGTGACATTCGAATAAGATGACGGTCATCCTAGTCAGTGGAGAGTCGTTTTCGCCCTCTGACTGTCTGTAGCTTTGTTGTCCCCAATATCTGCTGCTTGACCTTGTTGTAATGGACTGCCATCTCAGAAATTTTAAGGATGGAGGCACCATGACGCTCACTGTGTCCCTCTGCTAGTAAAGCCAGAATTAATCCCTTCTTTTCCTCACTCAAGACTTTTGTTTTCAACTCCTTTGACATGTTTAAATGTTATTTTTTCATTACTATTAATTTTGGGATATTACTAGCACTTGTTTTGCCATCCAGCTTGTCCTATTGCAAGTGGATTGTGATGACCACAGCAGTGTTTTTTTATACTTTCCGGTATAAGATTTGGTTCAGGTGATCACCTAATCAGAAGCACATTAAGTAGAATGAGGTGTACTCTGGCTGGAATTCAACTGACTCTGGAATGGAATAGCTGTCAGGAGAAGCTGATTTTTATAAAACTGTGGAGTGGTCTCTTAATTTTTGCCAGAGCTGTACAATTCACTCTGCATAGTCCAAAATACAGTATAGCATAATGTACACCCCAAGGTTTTCCATACAGTATAATGCACCCCATGGTCCTCCATATAGTATAATTCACATCCCATAGTCCTCCATATAGTATAATGCACACCTCATAATCCTCCATATAGTATAGTACACTCCCTATAGCCTTCCAAATAGTATAATGCATCCCATAGTCTTCCATATTGCATAATGCAACCCAAAGTCCTCCACAGAGTATAATGCAGCCCCATAGAGTACATATAGTATAGTGCACTCAACATAGTCCTTGGTAGAGTATAATGCCACCACATATAATATACTGCAGCCCCAGCGAGTATAATGCAGCCACAACGAGTATAATGCAGCCCCATAGTCCTCCAGTACTATGGCTACCACGTACCCATTGAGTTTGAAAAAAATATATAATACTCACCTCTCCGTGGTCCCTCGCTGCTATGGGCTCTGCTGCACATCTTCTCAGTAGCTCCACTTATGTCACAACGTGGCGCGCGATGAAGTATCTTCATCACGCCGCTGAGTCAGACGTAGAGGAGTAATTATAGGCGAGTGAGCGTCACATTCAACTGTATCAACATCTATGATGCCGATACAGTTGAATGCACGATGGAGGGGCGGGGTAGGCGCTAGGGACAGGCCCCACTGACTCATGGGCCCCAGAGTGGCCACGTTGTGTGCCAATATTAGCAGCATGCCACTGGCTGGGGTCTTCTGAAAGAGTTGGGGCCCTAGGCAAATGCCAAGTTTTCCTGCCCCTAATGCCAGCCCTGTATACACATGTTGGAAATACACACACACACACACACACATATATATATATATATATATATATATATACATACATTCTCGCAAACACACATGGCTGTAGACTCTTCACTTCCCAGTATTCCTATGTCAGGGGTAATGTGGAGGACATGTGACGGCTCTGTCACCACTGTGGATGTGATGTGAGGTAGATTATTGTACTATAGAAGAGGATACAGGATCACTGCTCTGTCAGCTCCAATGCAGAGATGAATGACAGAGGGCAGTGCTGGGGCAGATACTAACAATGAATGAGGTTGCAGTGGGCAGGCAGAGGGCAGTGCTGGGGCAGGTACTAACAGCCAATGAGTGTGTACTGGATGGGCAGAGGGCAGATGCGGCGCTTACTCTGGCTGCAAGCTTAGAAATAAAGCCCCGTAAGCTGCCTGGTCTGGAGAGCCAGATCTATACAAACTAGGTCCAGGGAATGAAGTGAAATTGAGGACAAACGAATGGTAGAAACAAAAATCAAAATGTATAGGGGTGTTGAATATTGCAACACAGCACAGATTAGCTTAAAAGAAAATTGGATTTTGGGGTTGGACATCCTCTTTCAGTCTGGTACTTGCTGTGTAGGGTCAATTCTACTCTATAGACCAGTGTTCTCCAACTCCATTCCTCAAGAGACACCAACAGATCATGTGTTCAGGATGACCTTAGTATGACCCAGGTGATGGAATCATTGCCTGTGCAGGTACTACAATTATCACCTGGGCAATACTAATGAAATCCTGAAAACATGACCTGTTGGTGGCTCTTGAGGATTGGGTTGGGGTCCACTGCTATAGACCAACATTCAGCCTATGAATTAACATTTAGAAGATTGGAGAAAAGCAGCACAAACCTAAAATATTGTGCGGGTGTGGCCACAGTGGGATTTGAACCCACAACCCCAGCGCCGCAAAAGTCACTAAGCTCTGAGCCACCAAACCTGTAAGAAAAAAGTGTGTCCGTGCAGAGTCAACTTCATATCGCCTAGTTCCGACTGAAGCATGTCCTGTCAGCCACATATGAGAACTGTCAGATCTGCCTATCTGTCCCATGCGCCTGTCCTCGCTGATAGATGTTATTTCAGCTTGTTGGCAGATTCTTGCTGATAGATGTTATTTCAGCTTGTTGGCAGATACATTACACTACCATGATCTCTGCACCGCACACGATTATACAAGTGAACCTCAGCTCTATTTATACCCCAGTAATGGACGAACATTTTAACTTATGGAGACTTAAAAAAAAAAATCAAAAGTGACCTGTTGACAAAATGATGCACCCCTGCTGACAAATTGACCCGCCCCTGCTGACAAATTGACCCGCCCCACTGAACGATTAGGAGAAATATGTTGAAAAGTTGTTTCTTTTTGCCACCAACTCATTTGCATAATCCAGTGAGCGAGCACTCTGATTGGCTGGCTGTAGTTTCCTGCATCTGCAGCTGTCATAGACCGGAATGTGATTAGGACAGGACAGGTCGGCTGAACGAGGGACATGGCTCTATCTATCTATCACATCCTATACTTAATCTGGAGTGTCATATTATTTATATATGTGAATACCATGTACATATATATATACATATATTTATTTCGCAATCTCACTGCATATTATATACAGTTCTGGCAAAAATTAAGAGACCACTGCAAAATGTTCACTTTGTCTGATTTTTCTCTACATAGGTATAATTTTGAGTAAAATGTAAATTGTTCTTTTATTCTATAAACTACTGACAACATGTCTCTGAAGTTCCAAGCAATACATTTTGTATTTATTTTCTGAAAATGAGAAATGGTCAAAATAACAAAAAAAGCAGTGCTTGCAGACCTCACTTAATGCAAAGAAAACAAAAACAACAATACTAATGTTTTAACTCAGGAAGAGTTCAGAAATCAATATTTTGTGGAATAACCATGATTTTTAATCCCAGCTTTCATGCGTCTTGGCATGCTTTCCACCAGTCTTTCACACTGCTTTTGGGTGACCTTATGCCACTCCTGGTACAAACATTTAAGCAGTTCTATGTTTGATGGCTTGTGACTATCCATCTTCCTCTTGATTACATTCCAGAGGTTTTCAATGGGGTTGAGGTCTGGAGATTGGGCTGGCCATGACAGGGATTTGATGTAGTGGTCCTTCATCCACACCTTGATTGACCTAGCTGTGTGGCATGGCGCATTGTCCTGGTAAAATCAGTCCTCAGAGTTGGGAACATTACCTGAGCAGAAGGAATCAACTGTTTTTCCAGGATAACCTTGTATGATTCAAACGTCCTTCGGAAAGATTAACTTGCCCAATTCCAGCCTTGCTGAAGCATCCTCAGATCATCACTGATCCTCCACCAAATTTCACAGTGGGTGCAAGACACTGTGGCTTGTACGCCTCTTCAAGTCTCCATCTAACCAATAGATGAACAGATGTTGGGCAAAGCTGAAAATTAGACTCATTTGAGAAGTTTACCTTACTCCACTCCTCTGTGGTCCAATCCTTATGGTATTTCTCAAACTTCGGCCTGGCTCTCCTTTGCTTCTCATTGATGAAAGGCTTTTTTCTAACTTTACATGACTTGAGTCCTGCCTCTAGGAGCCTGTTATGAATTGTTCTTGCCGTGCACTTCACTAAAGCTGCCATTTGCCATTCCTTTTGAAGGTCACTTGATAAGATCCTGCAGTTGCTGAGTGACATTCGAATAAGATGACGGTCATCCTAGTCAGTGGAGAGTCGTTTTCGCCCTCTGACGGTCTGTAGCTTTGTTGTCCCCAATATCTGCTGCTTGACCTTGTTGTAATGGACTGCCATCTCAGAAATTTTAAGGATGGAGGCACCATGACGCTCACTGTGTCCCTCTGCTAGTAAAGCCAGAATTAATCCCTTCTTTTCCTCACTCAAGACTTTTGTTTTCAACTCCTTTGACATGGTTAAAAGTTATTTTTTCATTACTATTAATTTTGGGATATTACTAGCACTTGTTTTGCCATCCAGCTTGTCCTATTGCAAGTGGATTGTGATGACCACAGCAGTGTTTTTTTATACTTTCCGGTATAAGATTTGGTTCAGGTGATCACCTAATCAGAAGCACATTAAGTAGAATGAGGTGTACTCTGGCTGGAATTCAACTGACTCTGGAATGGAATAGCTGTCAGGAGAAGCTGATTTTTATAAAACTGTGGAGTGGTCTCTTAATTTTTGCCAGAGCTGTACAATTCACTCTGCATAGTCCAAAATACAGTATAGCATAATGTACACCCCAAGGTTTTCCATACAGTATAATGCACCCCATGGTCCTCCATATAGTATAATTCACATCCCATAGTCCTCCATATAGTATAATGCACACCTCATAATCCTCCATATAGTATAGTACACTCCCTATAGCCTTCCAAATAGTATAATGCATCCCATAGTCTTCCATATTGCATAATGCAACCCAAAGTCCTCCACAGAGTATAATGCAGCCCCATAGAGTACATATAGTATAGTGCACTCAACATAGTCCTTGGTAGAGTATAATGCCACCACATATAATATACTGCAGCCCCAGCGAGTATAATGCAGCCACAACGAGTATAATGCAGCCCCATAGTCCTCCAGTACTATGGCTACCACGTACCCTTTGAGTTTGAAAAAAATATATAATACTCACCTCTCCGTGGTCCCTCGCTGCTATGGGCTCTGCTGCACATCTTCTCAGTAGCTCCACTTATGTCACAACGTGGCGCGCGATGAAGTATCTTCATCACGCCGCTGAGTCAGACGTAGAGGAGTAATTATAGGCGAGTGAGCGTCACATTCAACTGTATCAACATCTATGATGCCGATACAGTTGAATGCACGATGGAGGGGCGGGGTAGGCGCTAGGGACAGGCCCCACTGACTCATGGGCCCCAGAGTGGCCACGTTGTGTGCCAATATTAGCAGCATGCCACTGGCTGGGGTCTTCTGAAAGAGTTGGGGCCCTAGGCAAATGCCAAGTTTTCCTGCCCCTAATGCCAGCCCTGTATACACATGTTGGAAATACACACACACACACACACACATATATATATATATATATATATATATATATATATATATACATACATTCTCGCACACACACATGGCTGTAGACTCTTCACTTCCCAGTATTCCTATGTCAGGGGTAATGTGGAGGACATGTGACGGCTCTGTCACCACTGTGGATGTGATGTGAGGTAGATTATTGTACTATAGAAGAGGATACAGGATCACTGCTCTGTCAGCTCCAATGCAGAGATGAATGACAGAGGGCAGTGCTGGGGCAGATACTAACAATGAATGAGGTTGCAGTGGGCAGGCAGAGGGCAGTGCTGGGGCAGGTACTAACAGCCAATGAGTGTGTACTGGATGGGCAGAGGGCAGATGCGGCGCTTACTCTGGCTGCAAGCTTAGAAATAAAGCCCCGTAAGCTGCCTGGTCTGGAGAGCCAGATCTATACAAACTAGGTCCAGGGAATGAAGTGAAATTGAGGACAAACGAATGGTAGAAACAAAAATCAAAATGTATAGGGGTGTTGAATATTGCAACACAGCACAGATTAGCTTAAAAGAAAATTGGATTTTGGGGTTGGACATCCTCTTTCAGTCTGGTACTTGCTGTGTAGGGTCAATTCTACTCTATAGACCAGTGTTCTCCAACTCCATTCCTCAAGAGACACCAACAGATCATGTGTTCAGGATGACCTTAGTATGACCCAGGTGATGGAATCATTGCCTGTGCAGGTACTACAATTATCACCTGGGCAATACTAATGAAATCCTGAAAACATGACCTGTTGGTGGCTCTTGAGGATTGGGTTGGGGTCCACTGCTATAGACCAACATTCAGCCTATGAATTAACATTTAGAAGATTGGAGAAAAGCAGCACAAACCTAAAATATTGTGCGGGTGTGGCCACAGTGGGATTTGAACCCACAACCCCAGCGCCGCAAAAGTCACTAAGCTCTGAGCCACCAAACCTGTAAGAAAAAAGTGTGTCCGTGCAGAGTCAACTTCATATCGCCTAGTTCCGACTGAAGCATGTCCTGTCAGCCACATATGAGAACTGTCAGATCTGCCTATCTGTCCCATGCGCCTGTCCTCGCTGATAGATGTTATTTCAGCTTGTTGGCAGATTCTTGCTGATAGATGTTATTTCAGCTTGTTGGCAGATTCTTGCTGATAGATGTTATTTCATCTTGTTGGCAGATTCTCGCTGATAGATGTTATTTCAGCTTGTTGGCAGATACATTACACTACCATGATCTCTGCACCGCACACGATTATACAAGTGAACCTCAGCTCTATTTATACCCCAGTAATGGACGAACATTTTAACTTATGGAGACTTAAAAAAAAAAAAATCAAAAGTGACCTGTTGACAAAATGATGCACCCCTGCTGACAAATTGACCCGCCCCTGCTGACAAATTGACCCGCCCCACTGAACGATTAGGAGAAATATGTTGAAAAGTTGTTTCTTTTTGCCACCAACTCATTTGCATAATCCAGTGAGCGAGCACTCTGATTGGCTGGCTGTAGTTTCCTGCATCTGCAGCTGTCATAGACCGGAACGTGATTAGGACAGGACAGGTCGGCTGAACGAGGGACATGGCTCTATCTATCTATCACATCCTATACTTAATCTGGAGTGTCATATTATTTATATATGTGAATACCATGTACATATATATATACATATATTTATTTCGCAATCTCACTGCATATTATATACAGTTCTGGCAAAAATTAAGAGACCACTGCAAAATGTTCACTTTGTCTGATTTTTCTCTACATAGGTATAATTTTGAGTAAAATGTAAATTGTTCTTTTATTCTATAAACTACTGACAACATGTCTCTGAAGTTCCAAGCAATACATTTTGTATTTATTTTCTGAAAATGAGAAATGGTCAAAATAACAAAAAAAGCAGTGCTTGCAGACCTCACTTAATGCAAAGAAAACAAAAACAACAATACTAATGTTTTAACTCAGGAAGAGTTCAGAAATCAATATTTTGTGGAATAACCATGATTTTTAATCCCAGCTTTCATGCGTCTTGGCATGCTTTCCACCAGTCTTTCACACTGCTTTTGGGTGACCTTATGCCACTCCTGGTACAAACATTTAAGCAGTTCTATGTTTGATGGCTTGTGACTATCCATCTTCCTCTTGATTACATTCCAGAGGTTTTCAATGGGGTTGAGGTCTGGAGATTGGGCTGGCCATGACAGGGATTTGATGTAGTGGTCCTTCATCCACACCTTGATTGACCTAGCTGTGTGGCATGGCGCATTGTCCTGGTAAAACCAGTCCTCAGAGTTGGGAACATTACCTGAGCAGAAGGAATCAACTGTTTTTCCAGGATAACCTTGTATGATTCAAACGTCCTTCGGAAAGATTAACTTGCCCAATTCCAGCCTTGCTGAAGCATCCTCAGATCATCACTGATCCTCCACCAAATTTCACAGTGGGTGCAAGACACTGTGGCTTGTACGCCTCTTCAAGTCTCCATCTAACCAATAGATGAACAGATGTTGGGCAAAGCTGAAAATTAGACTCATTTGAGAAGTTTACCTTACTCCACTCCTCTGTGGTCCAATCCTTATGGTATTTCTCAAACTTCGGCCTGGCTCTCCTTTGCTTCTCATTGATGAAAGGCTTTTTTCTAACTTTACATGACTTGAGTCCTGCCTCTAGGAGCCTGTTATGAATTGTTCTTGCCGTGCACTTCACTAAAGCTGCCATTTGCCATTCCTTTTGAAGGTCACTTGATAAGATCCTGCAGTTGCTGAGTGACATTCGAATAAGATGACGGTCATCCTAGTCAGTGGAGAGTCGTTTTCGCCCTCTGACGGTCTGTAGCTTTGTTGTCCCCAATATCTGCTGCTTGACCTTGTTGTAATGGACTGCCATCTCAGAAATTTTAAGGATGGAGGCACCATGACGCTCACTGTGTCCCTCTGCTAGTAAAGCCAGAATTAATCCCTTCTTTTCCTCACTCAAGACTTTTGTTTTCAACTCCTTTAACATGGTTAAAAGTTATTTTTTCATTACTATTAATTTTGGGATATTACTAGCACTTGTTTTGCCATCCAGCTTGTCCTATTGCAAGTGGATTGTGATGACCACAGCAGTGTTTTTTTATACTTTCCGGTATAAGATTTGGTTCAGGTGATCACCTAATCAGAAGCACATTAAGTAGAATGAGGTGTACTCTGGCTGGAATTCAACTGACTCTGGAATGGAATAGCTGTCAGGAGAAGCTGATTTTTATAAAACTGTGGAGTGGTCTCTTAATTTTTGCCAGAGCTGTACAATTCACTCTGCATAGTCCAAAATACAGTATAGCATAATGTACACCCCAAGGTTTTCCATACAGTATAATGCACCCCATGGTCCTCCATATAGTATAATTCACATCCCATAGTCCTCCATATAGTATAATGCACACCTCATAATCCTCCATATAGTATAGTACACTCCCTATAGCCTTCCAAATAGTATAATGCATCCCATAGTCTTCCATATTGCATAATGCAACCCAAAGTCCTCCACAGAGTATAATGCAGCCCCATAGAGTACATATAGTATAGTGCACTCAACATAGTCCTTGGTAGAGTATAATGCCACCACATATAATATACTGCAGCCCCAGCGAGTATAATGCAGCCACAACGAGTATAATGCAGCCCCATAGTCCTCCAGTACTATGGCTACCACGTACCCTTTGAGTTTGAAAAAAATATATAATACTCACCTCTCCGTGGTCCCTCGCTGCTATGGGCTCTGCTGCACATCTTCTCAGTAGCTCCACTTATGTCACAACGTGGCGCGCGATGAAGTATCTTCATCACGCCGCTGAGTCAGACGTAGAGGAGTAATTATAGGCGAGTGAGCGTCACATTCAACTGTATCAACATCTATGATGCCGATACAGTTGAATGCACGATGGAGGGGCGGGGTAGGCGCTAGGGACAGGCCCCACTGACTCATGGGCCCCAGAGTGGCCACGTTGTGTGCCAATATTAGCAGCATGCCACTGGCTGGGGTCTTCTGAAAGAGTTGGGGCCCTAGGCAAATGCCAAGTTTTCCTGCCCCTAATGCCAGCCCTGTATACACATGTTGGAAATACACACACACACACACACACATATATATATATATATATATATACTTACATTCTCGCACACACACATGGCTGTAGACTCTTCACTTCCCAGTATTCCTATGTCAGGGGTAATGTGGAGGACATGTGACGGCTCTGTCACCACTGTGGATGTGATGTGAGGTAGATTATTGTACTATAGAAGAGGATACAGGATCACTGCTCTGTCAGCTCCAATGCAGAGATGAATGACAGAGGGCAGTGCTGGGGCAGATACTAACAATGAATGAGGTTGCAGTGGGCAGGCAGAGGGCAGTGCTGGGGCAGGTACTAACAGCCAATGAGTGTGTACTGGATGGGCAGAGGGCAGATGCGGCGCTTACTCTGGCTGCAAGCTTAGAAATAAAGCCCCGTAAGCTGCCTGGTCTGGAGAGCCAGATCTATACAAACTAGGTCCAGGGAATGAAGTGAAATTGAGGACAAACGAATGGTAGAAACAAAAATCAAAATGTATAGGGGTGTTGAATATTGCAACACAGCACAGATTAGCTTAAAAGAAAATTGGATTTTGGGGTTGGACATCCTCTTTCAGTCTGGTACTTGCTGTGTAGGGTCAATTCTACTCTATAGACCAGTGTTCTCCAACTCCATTCCTCAAGAGACACCAACAGATCATGTGTTCAGGATAACCTTAGTATGACCCAGGTGATGGAATCATTGCCTGTGCAGGTACTACAATTATCACCTGGGCAATACTAATGAAATCCTGAAAACATGACCTGTTGGTGGCTCTTGAGGATTGGGTTGGGGTCCACTGCTATAGACCAACATTCAGCCTATGAATTAACATTTAGAAGATTGGAGAAAAGCAGCACAAACCTAAAATATTGTGCGGGTGTGGCCACAGTGGGATTTGAACCCACAACCCCAGCGCCGCAAAAGTCACTAAGCTCTGAGCCACCAAACCTGTAAGAAAAAAGTGTGTCCGTGCAGAGTCAACTTCATATCGCCTAGTTCCGACTGAAGCATGTCCTGTCAGCCACATATGAGAACTGTCAGATCTGCCTATCTGTCCCATGCGCCTGTCCTCGCTGATAGATGTTATTTCAGCTTGTTGGCAGATTCTAGCTGATAGATGTTATTTCAGCTTGTTGGCAGATTCTAGCTGATAGATGTTATTTCAGCTTGTTGGCAGATTCTAGCTGATAGATGTTATTTCATCTTGTTGGCAGATTCTCGCTGATAGATGTTATTTCAGCTTGTTGGCAGATACATTACACTACCATGATCTCTGCACCGCACACGATTATACAAGTGAACCTCAGCTCTATTTATACCCCAGTAATGGACGAACATTTTAACTTATGGAGACTTAAAAAAAAAAAATCAAAAGTGACCTGTTGACAAAATGATGCACCCCTGCTGACAAATTGACCCGCCCCTGCTGACAAATTGACCCGCCCCACTGAACGATTAGGAGAAATATGTTGAAAAGTTGTTTCTTTTTGCCACCAACTCATTTGCATAATCCAGTGAGCGAGCGCTCTGATTGGCTGGCTGTAGTTTCCTGCATCTGCAGCTGTCATAGACCGGAACGTGATTAGGACAGGACAGGTCGGCTGAAAGAGGGACATGGCTCTATCTATCTATCAATCACATCCTATACTTAATCTGGAGTGTCATATTATTTATATATGTGTATACCATGTACATATATATACATATATTTATTTCGCAATCTCACTGCATATTATATACAGTTCTGGCAAAAATTAAGAGACCACTGCAAAATGTTCACTTTGTCTGATTTTTCTCTACATAGGTATAATTTTGAGTAAAATGTAAATTGTTCTTTTATTCTATAAACTACTGACAACATGTCTCTGAAGTTCCAAGCAATACATTTTGTATTTATTTTCTGAAAATGAGAAATGGTCAAAATAACAAAAAAAGCAGTGCTTGCAGACCTCACTTAATGCAAAGAAAACAAAAACAACAATGCTAATGTTTTAACTCAGGAAGAGTTCAGAAATCAATATTTTGTGGAATAACCATGATTTTTAATCCCAGCTTTCATGCGTCTTGGCATGCTTTCCACCAGTCTTTCACACTGCTTTTGGGTGACCTTATGCCACTCCTGGTACAAACATTTAAGCAGTTCTATGTTTGATGGCTTGTGACTATCCATCTTCCTCTTGATTACATTCCAGAGGTTTTCAATGGGGTTGAGGTCTGGAGATTGGGCTGGCCATGACAGGGATTTGATGTAGTGGTCCTTCATCCACACCTTGATTGACCTAGCTGTGTGGCATGGCGCATTGTCCTGGTAAAACCAGTCCTCAGAGTTGGGAACATTACCTGAGCAGAAGGAATCAACTGTTTTTCCAGGATAACCTTGTATGCGGCTTGATTCAAACGTCCTTCGGAAAGATTAACTTGCCCAATTCCAGCCTTGCTGAAGCATCCTCAGATCATCACTGATCCTCCACCAAATTTCACACTGGGTGCAAGACACTGTGGCTTGTACGCCTCTTCAAGTCTCCATCTAACCAATAGATGAACAGATGTTGGGCAAAGCTGAAAATTAGACTCATTTGAGAAGTTTACCTTACTCCACTCCTCTGTGGTCCAATCCTTATGGTATTTCTCAAACTTCGGCCTGGCTCTCCTTTGCTTCTCATTGATAAAAGGCTTTTTTCTAACTTTACATGACTTGAGTCCTGCCTCTAGGAGCCTGTTATGAATTGTTCTTGCCGTGCACTTCACTAAAGCTGCCATTTGCCATTCCTTTTGAAGGTCACTTGATAAGATCCTGCAGTTGCTGAGTGACATTCGAATAAGATGACGGTCATCCTAGTCAGTGGAGAGTCGTTTTCGCCCTCTGACGGTCTGTAGCTTTGTTGTCCCCAATATCTGCTGCTTGACCTTGTTGTAATGGACTGCCATCTCAGAAATTTTAAGGATGGAGGCACCATGACGCTCACTGTGTCCCTCTGCTAGTAAAGCCAGAATTAATCCCTTCTTTTCCTCACTCAAGACTTTTGTTTTCAACTCCTTTGACATGGTTAAAAGTTATTTTTTCATTACTATTACTTTTGGGATATTACTAGCACTTGTTTTGCCATCCAGCTTGTCCTATTGCAAGTGGATTGTGATGACCACAGCAGTGTTTTTTTATACTTTCCGGTATAAGATTTGGTTCAGGTGATCACCTAATCAGAAGCACATTAAGTAGAATGAGGTGTACTCTGGCTGGAATTCAACTGACTCTGGAATGGAATAGCTGTCAGGAGAAGCTGATTTTTATAAAACTGTGGAGTGGTCTCTTAATTTTTGCCAGAGCTGTACAATTCACTCTGCATAGTCCAAAATACAGTATAGCATAATGTACACCCCAAGGTTTTCCATACAGTATAATGCACCCCATGGTCCTCCATATAGTATAATTCACATCCCATAGTCCTCCATATAGTATAGTACACTCCCTATAGCCTTCCAAATAGTATAATGCATCCCATAGTCTTCCATATTGTATAATGCAACCCAAAGTCCTCCACAGAGTATAATGCAGCCCCATAGAGTACATATAGTATAGTGCACTCAACATAGTCCTTGGTAGAGTATAATGCCACCACATATAATATACTGCAGCCCCAGCGAGTATAATGCAGCCACAACGAGTATAATGCAGCCCCATAGTCCTCCAGTACTATGGCTACCACGTACCCTTTGAGTTTGAAAAAAATATATAATACTCACCTCTCCGTGGTCCCTCGCTGCTATGGGCTCTGCTGCACATCTTCTCAGTAGCTCCACTTATGTCACAACGTGGCGCGCGATGAAGTATCTTCATCACGCCGCTGAGTCAGACGTAGAGGAGTAATTATAGGCGAGTGAGCGTCACATTCAACTGTATCAACATCTATGATGCCGATACAGTTGAATGCACGATGGAGGGGCGGGGTAGGCGCTAGGGACAGGCCCCACTGACTCATGGGCCCCAGAGTGGCCACGTTGTGTGCCAATATTAGCAGCATGCCACTGGCTGGGGTCTTCTGAAAGAGTTGGGGCCCTAGGCAAATGCCAAGTTTTCCTGCCCCTAATGCCAGCCCTGTATACACATGTTGGAAATACACACACACACACACACACATATATATATATATATATATATATATATATATATATATATATATATACTTACATTCTCGCACACACACATGGCTGTAGACTCTTCACTTCCCAGTATTCCTATGTCAGGGGTAATGTGGAGGACATGTGACGGCTCTGTCACCACTGTGGATGTGATGTGAGGTAGATTATTGTACTATAGAAGAGGATACAGGATCACTGCTCTGTCAGCTCCAATGCAGAGATGAATGACAGAGGGCAGTGCTGGGGCAGATACTAACAATGAATGAGGTTGCAGTGGGCAGGCAGAGGGCAGTGCTGGGGCAGGTACTAACAGCCAATGAGTGTGTACTGGATGGGCAGAGGGCAGATGCGGCGCTTACTCTGGCTGCAAGCTTAGAAATAAAGCCCCGTAAGCTGCCTGGTCTGGAGAGCCAGATCTATACAAACTAGGTCCAGGGAATTAAGTGAAATTGAGGACAAACGAATGGTAGAAACAAAAATCAAAATGTATAGGGGTGTTGAATATTGCAACACAGCACAGATTAGCTTAAAAGAAAATTGGATTTTGGGGTTGGACATCCTCTTTCAGTCTGGTACTTGCTGTGTAGGGTCAATTCTACTCTATAGACCAGTGTTCTCCAACTCCATTCCTCAAGAGACACCAACAGATCATGTGTTCAGGATAACCTTAGTATGACCCAGGTGATGGAATCATTGCCTGTGCAGGTACTACAATTATCACCTGGGCAATACTAATGAAATCCTGAAAACATGACCTGTTGGTGGCTCTTGAGGATTGGGTTGGGGTCCACTGCTATAGACCAACATTCAGCCTATGAATTAACATTTAGAAGATTGGAGAAAAGCAGCACAAACCTAAAATATTGTGCGGGTGTGGCCACAGTGGGATTTGAACCCACAACCCCAGCGCCACAAAAGTCACTAAGCTCTGAGCCACCAAACCTGTAAGAAAAAAGTGTGTCCGTGCAGAGTCAACTTCATATCGCCTAGTTCCGACTGAAGCATGTCCTGTCAGCCACATATGAGAACTGTCAGATCTGCCTATCTGTCCCATGCGCCTGTCCTCGCTGATAGATGTTATTTCAGCTTGTTGGCAGATTCTAGCTGATAGATGTTATTTCAGCTTGTTGGCAGATTCTAGCTGATAGATGTTATTTCAGCTTGTTGGCAGATTCTAGCTGATAGATGTTATTTCATCTTGTTGGCAGATTCTCGCTGATAGATGTTATTTCAGCTTGTTGGCAGATACATTACACTACCATGATCTCTGCACCGCACACGATTATACAAGTGAACCTCAGCTCTATTTATACCCCAGTAATGGACGAACATTTTAACTTATGGAGACTAAAAAAAAAAAAATCAAAAGTGACCTGTTGACAAAATGATGCACCCCTGCTGACAAATTGACCCGCCCCTGCTGACAAATTGACCCGCCCCACTGAACGATTAGGAGAAATATGTTGAAAAGTTGTTTCTTTTTGCCACCAACTCATTTGCATAATCCAGTGAGCGAGCGCTCTGATTGGCTGGCTGTAGTTTCCTGCATCTGCAGCTGTCATAGACCGGAACGTGATTAGGACAGGACAGGTCGGCTGAAAGAGGGACATGGCTCTATCTATCTATCAATCACATCCTATACTTAATCTGGAGTGTCATATTATTTATATATGTGTATACCATGTACATATATATACATATATTTATTTCGCAATCTCACTGCATATTATATACAGTTCTGGCAAAAATTAAGAGACCACTGCAAAATGTTCACTTTGTCTGATTTTTCTCTACATAGGTATAATTTTGAGTAAAATGTAAATTGTTCTTTTATTCTATAAACTACTGACAACATGTCTCTGAAGTTCCAAGCAATACATTTTGTATTTATTTTCTGAAAATGAGAAATGGTCAAAATAACAAAAAAAGCAGTGCTTGCAGACCTCACTTAATGCAAAGAAAACAAAAACAACAATGCTAATGTTTTAACTCAGGAAGAGTTCAGAAATCAATATTTTGTGGAATAACCATGATTTTTAATCCCAGCTTTCATGCGTCTTGGCATGCTTTCCACCAGTCTTTCACACTGCTTTTGGGTGACCTTATGCCACTCCTGGTACAAACATTTAAGCAGTTCTATGTTTGATGGCTTGTGACTATCCATCTTCCTCTTGATTACATTCCAGAGGTTTTCAATGGGGTTGAGGTCTGGAGATTGGGCTGGCCATGACAGGGATTTGATGTAGTGGTCCTTCATCCACACCTTGATTGACCTAGCTGTGTGGCATGGCGCATTGTCCTGGTAAAACCAGTCCTCAGAGTTGGGAACATTACCTGAGCAGAAGGAATCAACTGTTTTTCCAGGATAACCTTGTATGCGGCTTGATTCAAACGTCCTTCGGAAAGATTAACTTGCCCAATTCCAGCCTTGCTGAAGCATCCTCAGATCATCACTGATCCTCCACCAAATTTCACACTGGGTGCAAGACACTGTGGCTTGTACGCCTCTTCAAGTCTCCATCTAACCAATAGATGAACAGATGTTGGGCAAAGCTGAAAATTAGACTCATTTGAGAAGTTTACCTTACTCCACTCCTCTGTGGTCCAATCCTTATGGTATTTCTCAAACTTCGGCCTGGCTCTCCTTTGCTTCTCATTGATAAAAGGCTTTTTTCTAACTTTACATGACTTGAGTCCTGCCTCTAGGAGCCTGTTATGAATTGTTCTTGCCGTGCACTTCACTAAAGCTGCCATTTGCCATTCCTTTTGAAGGTCACTTGATAAGATCCTGCAGTTGCTGAGTGACATTCGAATAAGATGACGGTCATCCTAGTCAGTGGAGAGTCGTTTTCGCCCTCTGACGGTCTGTAGCTTTGTTGTCCCCAATATCTGCTGCTTGACCTTGTTGTAATGGACTGCCATCTCAGAAATTTTAAGGATGGAGGCACCATGACGCTCACTGTGTCCCTCTGCTAGTAAAGCCAGAATTAATCCCTTCTTTTCCTCACTCAAGACTTTTGTTTTCAACTCCTTTGACATGGTTAAAAGTTATTTTTTCATTACTATTACTTTTGGGATATTACTAGCACTTGTTTTGCCATCCAGCTTGTCCTATTGCAAGTGGATTGTGATGACCACAGCAGTGTTTTTTTATACTTTCCGGTATAAGATTTGGTTCAGGTGATCACCTAATCAGAAGCACATTAAGTAGAATGAGGTGTACTCTGGCTGGAATTCAACTGACTCTGGAATGGAATAGCTGTCAGGAGAAGCTGATTTTTATAAAACTGTGGAGTGGTCTCTTAATTTTTGCCAGAGCTGTACAATTCACTCTGCATAGTCCAAAATACAGTATAGCATAATGTACACCCCAAGGTTTTCCATACAGTATAATGCACCCCATGGTCCTCCATATAGTATAATTCACATCCCATAGTCCTCCATATAGTATAGTACACTCCCTATAGCCTTCCAAATAGTATAATGCATCCCATAGTCTTCCATATTGTATAATGCAACCCAAAGTCCTCCACAGAGTATAATGCAGCCCCATAGAGTACATATAGTATAGTGCACTCAACATAGTCCTTGGTAGAGTATAATGCCACCACATATAATATACTGCAGCCCCAGCGAGTATAATGCAGCCACAACGAGTATAATGCAGCCCCATAGTCCTCCAGTACTATGGCTACCACGTACCCTTTGAGTTTGAAAAAAATATATAATACTCACCTCTCCGTGGTCCCTCGCTGCTATGGGCTCTGCTGCACATCTTCTCAGTAGCTCCACTTATGTCACAACGTGGCGCGCGATGAAGTATCTTCATCACGCCGCTGAGTCAGACGTAGAGGAGTAATTATAGGCGAGTGAGCGTCACATTCAACTGTATCAACATCTATGATGCCGATACAGTTGAATGCACGATGGAGGGGCGGGGTAGGCGCTAGGGACAGGCCCCACTGACTCATGGGCCCCAGAGTGGCCACGTTGTGTGCCAATATTAGCAGCATGCCACTGGCTGGGGTCTTCTGAAAGAGTTGGGGCCCTAGGCAAATGCCAAGTTTTCCTGCCCCTAATGCCAGCCCTGTATACACATGTTGGAAATACACACACACACACACACACATATATATATATATATATATATATATATATATATATATATATATATATATATACTTACATTCTCGCACACACACATGGCTGTAGACTCTTCACTTCCCAGTATTCCTATGTCAGGGGTAATGTGGAGGACATGTGACGGCTCTGTCACCACTGTGGATGTGATGTGAGGTAGATTATTGTACTATAGAAGAGGATACAGGATCACTGCTCTGTCAGCTCCAATGCAGAGATGAATGACAGAGGGCAGTGCTGGGGCAGATACTAACAATGAATGAGGTTGCAGTGGGCAGGCAGAGGGCAGTGCTGGGGCAGGTACTAACAGCCAATGAGTGTGTACTGGATGGGCAGAGGGCAGATGCGGCGCTTACTCTGGCTGCAAGCTTAGAAATAAAGCCCCGTAAGCTGCCTGGTCTGGAGAGCCAGATCTATACAAACTAGGTCCAGGGAATTAAGTGAAATTGAGGACAAACGAATGGTAGAAACAAAAATCAAAATATATAGGGGTGTTGAATATTGCAACACAGCACAGATTAGCTTAAAAGAAAATTGGATTTTGGGGTTGGACATCCTCTTTCAGTCTGGTACTTGCTGTGTAGGGTCAATTCTACTCTATAGACCAGTGTTCTCCAACTCCATTCCTCAAGAGACACCAACAGATCATGTGTTCAGGATAACCTTAGTATGACCCAGGTGATGGAATCATTGCCTGTGCAGGTACTACAATTATCACCTGGGCAATACTAATGAAATCCTGAAAACATGACCTGTTGGTGGCTCTTGAGGATTGGGTTGGGGTCCACTGCTATAGACCAACATTCAGCCTATGAATTAACATTTAGAAGATTGGAGAAAAGCAGCACAAACCTAAAATATTGTGCGGGTGTGGCCACAGTGGGATTTGAACCCACAACCCCAGCGCCACAAAAGTCACTAAGCTCTGAGCCACCAAACCTGTAAGAAAAAAGTGTGTCCGTGCAGAGTCAACTTCATATCGCCTAGTTCCGACTGAAGCATGTCCTGTCAGCCACATATGAGAACTGTCAGATCTGCCTATCTGTCTCATGCGCCTGTCCTCGCTGATAGATGTTATTTCAGCTTGTTGGCAGATTCTAGCTGATAGATGTTATTTCAGCTTGTTGGCAGATTCTAGCTGATAGATGTTATTTCAGCTTGTTGGCAGATTCTAGCTGATAGATGTTATTTCATCTTGTTGGCAGATTCTCGCTGATAGATGTTATTTCAGCTTGTTGGCAGATACATTACACTACCATGATCTCTGCACCGCACACGATTATACAAGTGAACCTCAGCTCTATTTATACCCCAGTAATGGACGAACATTTTAACTTATGGAGACTTAAAAAAAAAAAATCAAAAGTGACCTGTTGACAAAATGATGCACCCCTGCTGACAAATTGACCCGCCCCTGCTGACAAATTGACCCGCCCCACTGAACGATTAGGAGAAATATGTTGAAAAGTTGTTTCTTTTTGCCACCAACTCATTTGCATAATCCAGTGAGCGAGCGCTCTGATTGGCTGGCTGTAGTTTCCTGCATCTGCAGCTGTCATAGACCGGAACGTGATTAGGACAGGACAGGTCGGCTGAAAGAGGGACATGGCTCTATCTATCTATCAATCACATCCTATACTTAATCTGGAGTGTCATATTATTTATATATGTGTATACCATGTACATATATATACATATATTTATTTCGCAATCTCACTGCATATTATATACAGTTCTGGCAAAAATTAAGAGACCACTGCAAAATGTTCACTTTGTCTGATTTTTCTCTACATAGGTATAATTTTGAGTAAAATGTAAATTGTTCTTTTATTCTATAAACTACTGACAACATGTCTCTGAAGTTCCAAGCAATACATTTTGTATTTATTTTCTGAAAATGAGAAATGGTCAAAATAACAAAAAAAGCAGTGCTTGCAGACCTCACTTAATGCAAAGAAAACAAAAACAACAATACTAATGTTTTAACTCAGGAAGAGTTCAGAAATCAATATTTTGTGGAATAACCATGATTTTTAATCCCAGCTTTCATGCGTCTTGGCATGCTTTCCACCAGTCTTTCACACTGCTTTTGGGTGACCTTATGCCACTCCTGGTACAAACATTTAAGCAGTTCTATGTTTGATGGCTTGTGACTATCCATCTTCCTCTTGATTACATTCCAGAGGTTTTCAATGGGGTTGAGGTCTGGAGATTGGGCTGGCCATGACAGGGATTTGATGTAGTGGTCCTTCATCCACACCTTGATTGACCTAGCTGTGTGGCATGGCGCATTGTCCTGGTAAAACCAGTCCTCAGAGTTGGGAACATTACCTGAGCAGAAGGAATCAACTGTTTTTCCAGGATAACCTTGTATGCGGCTTGATTCAAACGTCCTTCGGAAAGATTAACTTGCCCAATTCCAGCCTTGCTGAAGCATCCTCAGATCATCACTGATCCTCCACCAAATTTCACAGTGGGTGCAAGACACTGTGGCTTGTACGCCTCTTCAAGTCTCCATCTAACCAATAGATGAACAGATGTTGGGCAAAGCTGAAAATTAGACTCATTTGAGAAGTTTACCTTACTCCACTCCTCTGTGGTCCAATCCTTATGGTATTTCTCAAACTTCGGCCTGGCTCTCCTTTGCTTCTCATTGATAAAAGGCTTTTTTCTAACTTTACATGACTTGAGTCCTGCCTCTAGGAGCCTGTTATGAATTGTTCTTGCCGTGCACTTCACTAAAGCTGCCATTTGCCATTCCTTTTGAAGATCACTTGATAAGATCCTGCAGTTGCTGAGTGACATTCGAATAAGATGACGGTCATCCTAGTCAGTGGAGAGTCGTTTTCGCCCTCTGACGGTCTGTAGCTTTGTTGTCCCCAATATCTGCTGCTTGACCTTGTTGTAATGGACTGCCATCTCAGAAATTTTAAGGATGGAGGCACCATGACGCTCACTGTGTCCCTCTGCTAGTAAAGCCAGAATTAATCCCTTCTTTTCCTCACTCAAGACTTTTGTTTTCAACTCCTTTGACATGGTTAAAAGTTATTTTTTCATTACTATTACTTTTGGGATATTACTAGCACTTGTTTTGCCATCCAGCTTGTCCTATTGCAAGTGGATTGTGATGACCACAGCAGTGTTTTTTTATACTTTCCGGTATAATATTTGGTTCAGGTGATCACCTAATCAGAAGCACATTAAGTAGAATGAGGTGTACTCTGGCTGGAATTCAACTGACTCTGGAATGGAATAGCTGTCAGGAGAAGCTGATTTTTATAAAACTGTGGAGTGGTCTCTTAATTTTTGCCAGAGCTGTACAATTCACTCTGCATAGTCCAAAATACAGTATAGCATAATGTACACCCCAAGGTTTTCCATACAGTATAATGCACCCCATGGTCCTCCATATAGTATAATTCACATCCCATAGTCCTCCATATAGTATAGTACACTCCCTATAGCCTTCCAAATAGTATAATGCATCCCATAGTCTTCCATATTGTATAATGCAACCCAAAGTCCTCCACAGAGTATAATGCAGCCCCATAGAGTACATATAGTATAGTGCACTCAACATAGTCCTTGGTAGAGTATAATGCCACCACATATAATATACTGCAGCCCCAGCGAGTATAATGCAGCCACAACGAGTATAATGCAGCCCCATAGTCCTCCAGTACTATGGCTACCACGTACCCTTTGAGTTTGAAAAAAATATATAATACTCACCTCTCCGTGGTCCCTCGCTGCTATGGGCTCTGCTGCACATCTTCTCAGTAGCTCCACTTATGTCACAACGTGGCGCGCGATGAAGTATCTTCATCACGCCGCTGAGTCAGACGTAGAGGAGTAATTATAGGCGAGTGAGCGTCACATTCAACTGTATCAACATCTATGATGCCGATACAGTTGAATGCACGATGGAGGGGCGGGGTAGGCGCTAGGGACAGGCCCCACTGACTCATGGGCCCCAGAGTGGCCACGTTGTGTGCCAATATTAGCAGCATGCCACTGGCTGGGGTCTTCTGAAAGAGTTGGGGCCCTAGGCAAATGCCAAGTTTTCCTGCCCCTAATGCCAGCCCTGTATACACATGTTGGAAATACACACACACACACACACACACATATATATATATATATATATATATATATATATATATATACTTACATTCTCGCACACACACATGGCTGTAGACTCTTCACTTCCCAGTATTCCTATGTCAGGGGTAATGTGGAGGACATGTGACGGCACTGTCACCACTGTGGATGTGATGTGAGGTAGATTATTGTACTATAGAAGAGGATACAGGATCACTGCTCTGTCAGCTCCAATGCAGAGATGAATGACAGAGGGCAGTGCTGGGGCAGATACTAACAATGAATGAGGTTGCAGTGGGCAGTGCTGGGGCAGGTACTAACAGCCAATGAGTGTGTACTGGATGGGCAGAGGGCAGATGCGGCGCTTACTCTGGCTGCAAGCTTAGAAATAAAGCCCCGTAAGCTGCCTGGTCTGGAGAGCCAGATCTATACAAACTAGGTCCAGGGAATGAAGTGAAATTGAGGACAAACGAATGGTAGAAACAAAAATCAAAATGTATAGGGGTGTTGAATATTGCAACACAGCACAGATTAGCTTAAAAGAAAATTGGATTTTGGGGTTGGACATCCTCTTTCAGTCTGGTACTTGCTGTGTAGGGTCAATTCTACTCTATAGACCAGTGTTCTCCAACTCCATTCCTCAAGAGACACCAACAGATCATGTGTTCAGGATAACCTTAGTATGACCCAGGTGATGGAATCATTGCCTGTGCAGGTACTACAATTATCACCTGGGCAATACTAATGAAATCCTGAAAACATGACCTGTTGGTGGCTCTTGAGGATTGGGTTGGGGTCCACTGCTATAGACCAACATTCAGCCTATGAATTAACATTTAGAAGATTGGAGAAAAGCAGCACAAACCTAAAATATTGTGCGGGTGTGGCCACAGTGGGATTTGAACCCACAACCCCAGCGCCGCAAAAGTCACTAAGCTCTGAGCCACCAAACCTGTAAGAAAAAAGTGTGTCCGTGCAGAGTCAACTTCATATCGCCTAGTTCCGACTGAAGCATGTCCTGTCAGCCACATATGAGAACTGTCAGATCTGCCTATCTGTCCCATGCGCCTGTCCTCGCTGATAGATGTTATTTCAGCTTGTTGGCAGATTCTAGCTGATAGATGTTATTTCAGCTTGTTGGCAGATTCTAGCTGATAGATGTTATTTCAGCTTGTTGGCAGATTCTAGCTGATAGATGTTATTTCATCTTGTTGGCAGATTCTCGCTGATAGATGTTATTTCAGCTTGTTGGCAGATACATTACACTACCATGATCTCTGCACCGCACACGATTATACAAGTGAACCTCAGCTCTATTTATACCCCAGTAATGGACGAACATTTTAACTTATGGAGACTTAAAAAAAAAAAATCAAAAGTGACCTGTTGACAAAATGATGCACCCCTGCTGACAAATTGACCCACCCCTGCTGACAAATTGACCCGCCCCACTGAACGATTAGGAGAAATATGTTGAAAAGTTGTTTCTTTTTGCCACCAACTCATTTGCATAATCCAGTGAGCGAGCGCTCTGATTGGCTGGCTGTAGTTTCCTGCATCTGCAGCTGTCATAGACCGGAACGTGATTAGGACAGGACAGGTCGGCTGAAAGAGGGACATGGCTCTATCTATCTATCAATCACATCCTATACTTAATCTGGAGTGTCATATTATTTATATATGTGTATACCATGTACATATATATACATATATTTATTTCGCAATCTCACTGCATATTATATACAGTTCTGGCAAAAATTAAGAGACCACTGCAAAATGTTCACTTTGTCTGATTTTTCTCTACATAGGTATAATTTTGAGTAAAATGTAAATTGTTCTTTTATTCTATAAACTACTGACAACATGTCTCTGAAGTTCCAAGCAATACATTTTGTATTTATTTTCTGAAAATGAGAAATGGTCAAAATAACAAAAAAAGCAGTGCTTGCAGACCTCACTTAATGCAAAGAAAACAAAAACAACAATGCTAATGTTTTAACTCAGGAAGAGTTCAGAAATCAATATTTTGTGGAATAACCATGATTTTTAATCCCAGCTTTCATGCGTCTTGGCATGCTTTCCACCAGTCTTTCACACTGCTTTTGGGTGACCTTATGCCACTCCTGGTACAAACATTTAAGCAGTTCTATGTTTGATGGCTTGTGACTATCCATCTTCCTCTTGATTACATTCCAGAGGTTTTCAATGGGGTTGAGGTCTGGAGATTGGGCTGGCCATGACAGGGATTTGATGTAGTGGTCCTTCATCCACACCTTGATTGACCTAGCTGTGTGGCATGGCGCATTGTCCTGGTAAAACCAGTCCTCAGAGTTGGGAACATTACCTGAGCAGAAGGAATCAACTGTTTTTCCAGGATAACCTTGTATGCGGCTTGATTCAAACGTCCTTCGGAAAGATTAACTTGCCCAATTCCAGCCTTGCTGAAGCATCCTCAGATCATCACTGATCCTCCACCAAATTTCACAGTGGGTGCAAGACACTGTGGCTTGTACGCCTCTTCAAGTCTCCATCTAACCAATAGATGAACAGATGTTGGGCAAAGCTGAAAATTAGACTCATTTGAGAAGTTTACCTTACTCCACTCCTCTGTGGTCCAATCCTTATGGTATTTCTCAAACTTCGGCCTGGCTCTCCTTTGCTTCTCATTGATAAAAGGCTTTTTTCTAACTTTACATGACTTGAGTCCTGCCTCTAGGAGCCTGTTATGAATTGTTCTTGCCGTGCACTTCACTAAAGCTGCCATTTGCCATTCCTTTTGAAGGTCACTTGATAAGATCCTGCAGTTGCTGAGTGACATTCGAATAAGATGACGGTCATCCTAGTCAGTGGAGAGTCGTTTTCGCCCTCTGACGGTCTGTAGCTTTGTTGTCCCCAATATCTGCTGCTTGACCTTGTTGTAATGGACTGCCATCTCAGAAATTTTAAGGATGGAGGCACCATGACGCTCACTGTGTCCCTCTGCTAGTAAAGCCAGAATTAATCCCTTCTTTTCCTCACTCAAGACTTTTGTTTTCAACTCCTTTGACATGGTTAAAAGTTATTTTTTCATTACTATTACTTTTGGGATATTACTAGCACTTGTTTTGCCATCCAGCTTGTCCTATTGCAAGTGGATTGTGATGACCACAGCAGTGTTTTTTTATACTTTCCGGTATAAGATTTGGTTCAGGTGATCACCTAATCAGAAGCACATTAAGTAGAATGAGGTGTACTCTGGCTGGAATTCAACTGACTCTGGAATGGAATAGCTGTCAGGAGAAGCTGATTTTTATAAAACTGTGGAGTGGTCTCTTAATTTTTGCCAGAGCTGTACAATTCACTCTGCATAGTCCAAAATACAGTATAGCATAATGTACACCCCAAGGTTTTCCATACAGTATAATGCACCCCATGGTCCTCCATATAGTATAATTCACATCCCATAGTCCTCCATATAGTATAGTACACTCCCTATAGCCTTCCAAATAGTATAATGCATCCCATAGTCTTCCATATTGTATAATGCAACCCAAAGTCCTCCACAGAGTATAATGCAGCCCCATAGAGTACATATAGTATAGTGCACTCAACATAGTCCTTGGTAGAGTATAATGCCACCACATATAATATACTGCAGCCCCAGCGAGTATAATGCAGCCACAACGAGTATAATGCAGCCCCATAGTCCTCCAGTACTATGGCTACCACGTACCCTTTGAGTTTGAAAAAAATATATAATACTCACCTCTCCGTGGTCCCTCGCTGCTATGGGCTCTGCTGCACATCTTCTCAGTAGCTCCACTTATGTCACAACGTGGCGCGCGATGAAGTATCTTCATCACGCCGCTGAGTCAGACGTAGAGGAGTAATTATAGGCGAGTGAGCGTCACATTCAACTGTATCAACATCTATGATGCCGATACAGTTGAATGCACGATGGAGGGGCGGGGTAGGCGCTAGGGACAGGCCCCACTGACTCATGGGCCCCAGAGTGGCCACGTTGTGTGCCAATATTAGCAGCATGCCACTGGCTGGGGTCTTCTGAAAGAGTTGGGGCCCTAGGCAAATGCCAAGTTTTCCTGCCCCTAATGCCAGCCCTGTATACACATGTTGGAAATACACACACACACACACACACATATATATATATATATATATATATATATATATATATACTTACATTCTCGCACACACACATGGCTGTAGACTCTTCACTTCCCAGTATTCCTATGTCAGGGGTAATGTGGAGGACATGTGACGGCTCTGTCACCACTGTGGATGTGATGTGAGGTAGATTATTGTACTATAGAAGAGGATACAGGATCACTGCTCTGTCAGCTCCAATGCAGAGATGAATGACAGAGGGCAGTGCTGGGGCAGATACTAACAATGAATGAGGTTGCAGTGGGCAGGCAGAGGGCAGTGCTGGGGCAGGTACTAACAGCCAATGAGTGTGTACTGGATGGGCAGAGGGCAGATGCGGCGCTTACTCTGGCTGCAAGCTTAGAAATAAAGCCCCGTAAGCTGCCTGGTCTGGAGAGCCAGATCTATACAAACTAGGTCCAGGGAATTAAGTGAAATTGAGGACAAACGAATGGTAGAAACAAAAATCAAAATGTATAGGGGTGTTGAATATTGCAACACAGCACAGATTAGCTTAAAAGAAAATTGGATTTTGGGGTTGGACATCCTCTTTCAGTCTGGTACTTGCTGTGTAGGGTCAATTCTACTCTATAGACCAGTGTTCTCCAACTCCATTCCTCAAGAGACACCAACAGATCATGTGTTCAGGATAACCTTAGTATGACCCAGGTGATGGAATCATTGCCTGTGCAGGTACTACAATTATCACCTGGGCAATACTAATGAAATCCTGAAAACATGACCTGTTGGTGGCTCTTGAGGATTGGGTTGGGGTCCACTGCTATAGACCAACATTCAGCCTATGAATTAACATTTAGAAGATTGGAGAAAAGCAGCACAAACCTAAAATATTGTGCGGGTGTGGCCACAGTGGGATTTGAACCCACAACCCCAGCGCCACAAAAGTCACTAAGCTCTGAGCCACCAAACCTGTAAGAAAAAAGTGTGTCCGTGCAGAGTCAACTTCATATCGCCTAGTTCCGACTGAAGCATGTCCTGTCAGCCACATATGAGAACTGTCAGATCTGCCTATCTGTCCCATGCGCCTGTCCTCGCTGATAGATGTTATTTCAGCTTGTTGGCAGATTCTAGCTGATAGATGTTATTTCAGCTTGTTGGCAGATTCTAGCTGATAGATGTTATTTCAGCTTGTTGGCAGATTCTAGCTGATAGATGTTATTTCATCTTGTTGGCAGATTCTCGCTGATAGATGTTATTTCAGCTTGTTGGCAGATACATTACACTACCATGATCTCTGCACCGCACACGATTATACAAGTGAACCTCAGCTCTATTTATACCCCAGTAATGGACGAACATTTTAACTTATGGAGACTTAAAAAAAAAAAATCAAAAGTGACCTGTTGACAAAATGATGCACCCCTGCTGACAAATTGACCCGCCCCTGCTGACAAATTGACCCGCCCCACTGAACGATTAGGAGAAATATGTTGAAAAGTTGTTTCTTTTTGCCACCAACTCATTTGCATAATCCAGTGAGCGAGCGCTCTGATTGGCTGGCTGTAGTTTCCTGCATCTGCAGCTGTCATAGACCGGAACGTGATTAGGACAGGACAGGTCGGCTGAAAGAGGGACATGGCTCTATCTATCTATCAATCACATCCTATACTTAATCTGGAGTGTCATATTATTTATATATGTGTATACCATGTACATATATATACATATATTTATTTCGCAATCTCACTGCATATTATATACAGTTCTGGCAAAAATTAAGAGACCACTGCAAAATGTTCACTTTGTCTGATTTTTCTCTACATAGGTATAATTTTGAGTAAAATGTAAATTGTTCTTTTATTCTATAAACTACTGACAACATGTCTCTGAAGTTCCAAGCAATACATTTTGTATTTATTTTCTGAAAATGAGAAATGGTCAAAATAACAAAAAAAGCAGTGCTTGCAGACCTCACTTAATGCAAAGAAAACAAAAACAACAATACTAATGTTTTAACTCAGGAAGAGTTCAGAAATCAATATTTTGTGGAATAACCATGATTTTTAATCCCAGCTTTCATGCGTCTTGGCATGCTTTCCACCAGTCTTTCACACTGCTTTTGGGTGACCTTATGCCACTCCTGGTACAAACATTTAAGCAGTTCTATGTTTGATGGCTTGTGACTATCCATCTTCCTCTTGATTACATTCCAGAGGTTTTCAATGGGGTTGAGGTCTGGAGATTGGGCTGGCCATGACAGGGATTTGATGTAGTGGTCCTTCATCCACACCTTGATTGACCTAGCTGTGTGGCATGGCGCATTGTCCTGGTAAAACCAGTCCTCAGAGTTGGGAACATTACCTGAGCAGAAGGAATCAACTGTTTTTCCAGGATAACCTTGTATGCGGCTTGATTCAAACGTCCTTCGGAAAGATTAACTTGCCCAATTCCAGCCTTGCTGAAGCATCCTCAGATCATCACTGATCCTCCACCAAATTTCACAGTGGGTGCAAGACACTGTGGCTTGTACGCCTCTTCAAGTCTCCATCTAACCAATAGATGAACAGATGTTGGGCAAAGCTGAAAATTAGACTCATTTGAGAAGTTTACCTTACTCCACTCCTCTGTGGTCCAATCCTTATGGTATTTCTCAAACTTCGGCCTGGCTCTCCTTTGCTTCTCATTGATAAAAGGCTTTTTTCTAACTTTACATGACTTGAGTCCTGCCTCTAGGAGCCTGTTATGAATTGTTCTTGCCGTGCACTTCACTAAAGCTGCCATTTGCCATTCCTTTTAAAGATCACTTGATAAGATCCTGCAGTTGCTGAGTGACATTCGAATAAGATGACGGTCATCCTAGTCAGTGGAGAGTCGTTTTCGCCCTCTGACGGTCTGTAGCTTTGTTGTCCCCAATATCTGCTGCTTGACCTTGTTGTAATGGACTGCCATCTCAGAAATTTTAAGGATGGAGGCACCATGACGCTCACTGTGTCCCTCTGCTAGTAAAGCCAGAATTAATCCCTTCTTTTCCTCACTCAAGACTTTTGTTTTCAACTCCTTTGACATGGTTAAAAGTTATTTTTTCATTACTATTACTTTTGGGATATTACTAGCACTTGTTTTGCCATCCAGCTTGTCCTATTGCAAGTGGATTGTGATGACCACAGCAGTGTTTTTTTATACTTTCCGGTATAATATTTGGTTCAGGTGATCACCTAATCAGAAGCACATTAAGTAGAATGAGGTGTACTCTGGCTGGAATTCAACTGACTCTGGAATGGAATAGCTGTCAGGAGAAGCTGATTTTTATAAAACTGTGGAGTGGTCTCTTAATTTTTGCCAGAGCTGTACAATTCACTCTGCATAGTCCAAAATACAGTATAGCATAATGTACACCCCAAGGTTTTCCATACAGTATAATGCACCCCATGGTCCTCCATATAGTATAATTCACATCCCATAGTCCTCCATATAGTATAGTACACTCCCTATAGCCTTCCAAATAGTATAATGCATCCCATAGTCTTCCATATTGTATAATGCAACCCAAAGTCCTCCACAGAGTATAATGCAGCCCCATAGAGTACATATAGTATAGTGCACTCAACATAGTCCTTGGTAGAGTATAATGCCACCACATATAATATACTGCAGCCCCAGCGAGTATAATGCAGCCACAACGAGTATAATGCAGCCCCATAGTCCTCCAGTACTATGGCTACCACGTACCCTTTGAGTTTGAAAAAAATATATAATACTCACCTCTCCGTGGTCCCTCGCTGCTATGGGCTCTGCTGCACATCTTCTCAGTAGCTCCACTTATGTCACAACGTGGCGCGCGATGAAGTATCTTCATCACGCCGCTGAGTCAGACGTAGAGGAGTAATTATAGGCGAGTGAGCGTCACATTCAACTGTATCAACATCTATGATGCCGATACAGTTGAATGCACGATGGAGGGGCGGGGTAGGCGCTAGGGACAGGCCCCACTGACTCATGGGCCCCAGAGTGGCCACGTTGTGTGCCAATATTAGCAGCATGCCACTGGCTGGGGTCTTCTGAAAGAGTTGGGGCCCTAGGCAAATGCCAAGTTTTCCTGCCCCTAATGCCAGCCCTGTATACACATGTTGGAAATACACACACACACACACACACACATATATATATATATATATATATATATATATATATATATATATATACTTACATTCTCGCACACACACATGGCTGTAGACTCTTCACTTCCCAGTATTCCTATGTCAGGGGTAATGTGGAGGACATGTGACGGCTCTGTCACCACTGTGGATGTGATGTGAGGTAGATTATTGTACTATAGAAGAGGATACAGGATCACTGCTCTGTCAGCTCCAATGCAGAGATGAATGACAGAGGGCAGTGCTGGGGCAGATACTAACAATGAATGAGGTTGCAGTGGGCAGGCAGAGGGCAGTGCTGGGGCAGGTACTAACAGCCAATGAGTGTGTACTGGATGGGCAGAGGGCAGATGCGGCGCTTACTCTGGCTGCAAGCTTAGAAATAAAGCCCCGTAAGCTGCCTGGTCTGGAGAGCCAGATCTATACAAACTAGGTCCAGGGAATGAAGTGAAATTGAGGACAAACGAATGGTAGAAACAAAAATCAAAATGTATAGGGGTGTTGAATATTGCAACACAGCACAGATTAGCTTAAAAGAAAATTGGATTTTGGGGTTGGACATCCTCTTTCAGTCTGGTACTTGCTGTGTAGGGTCAATTCTACTCTATAGACCAGTGTTCTCCAACTCCATTTCAAGTCCTCAAGAGACACCAACAGATCATGTGTTCAGGATGACCTTAGTATGACCCAGGTGATGGAATCATTGCCTGTGCAGGTACTACAATTATCACCTGGGCAATACTAATGAAATCCTGAAAACATGACCTGTTGGTGGCTCTTGAGGATTGGGTTGGGGTCCACTGCTATAGACCAACATTCAGCCTATGAATTAACATTTAGAAGATTGGAGAAAAGCAGCACAAACCTAAAATATTGTGCGGGTGTGGCCACAGTGGGATTTGAACCCACAACCCCAGCGCCGCAAAAGTCACTAAGCTCTGAGCCACCAAACCTGTAAGAAAAAAGTGTGTCCGTGCAGAGTCAACTTCATATCGCCTAGTTCCGACTGAAGCCTGGCCATGTCCTGTCAGCCACATATGAGAACTGTCAGATCTGCCTATCTGTCCCATGCGCCTGTCCTCGCTGTTATTTCAGCTTGTTGGCAGATTCTAGCTGATAGATGTTATTTCAGCTTGTTGGCAGATTCTCGCTGACAGATGTTATTTCAGCTTGTTGGCAGATTCTAGCTGATAGATGTTATTTCAGCTTGTTGGCAGATTCTAGCTGATAGATGTTATTTCAGCTTGTTGGCAGATTCTAGCTGATAGATGTTATTTCAGCTTGTTGGCAGATTCTTGCTGATAGATGTTATTTCAGCTTGTTGGCAGATACATTACACTACCATGATCTCTGCACCGCACATGATTATACAAGTGAACCTCAGCTCTATTTATACCCCAGTAATGGACGAACATTTTAACTTATGGAGACTTTAAAAAAAAAAATCAAAAGTGACCTGTTGACAAAATGATGCACCCCTGCTGACAAATTGACCCGCCCCTGCTGACAAATTGACCCGCCCCACTGAACGATTAGGAGAAATATGTTGAAAAGTTGTTTCTTTTTGCCACCAACTCATTTGCATAATCCAGTGAGCGAGCGCTCTTATTGGCTGGCTGTAGTTTCCTGCATCTGCAGCTGTCATAGACCGGAACGTGATTAGGACAGGACAGGTCGGCTGAACGAGGGACATGGCTCTATCTATCTATCTATCACATCCTATACTTAATCTGGAGTGTCATATTATTTATATATGTGTATACCATGTATATATATATACATATATTTATTTCGCAATCTCACTGCATATTATATACAGTTCTGGCAAAAATTAAGAGACCACTGCAAAATGTTCACTTTGTCTGATTTTTCTCTACATAGGTATAATTTTGAGTAAAATGTAAATTGTTCTTTTATTCTATAAACTACTGACAACATGTCTCTGAAGTTCCAAGCAATACATTTTGTATTTATTTTCTGAAAATGAGAAATGGGCAAAATAACAAAAAAAGCAGTGCTTGCAGACCTCACTTAATGCAAAGAAAACAAAAACAACAATACTAATGTTTTAACTCAGGAAGAGTTCAGAAATCAATATTTTGTGGAATAACCATGATTTTTAATCCCAGCTTTCATGCGTCTTGGCATGCTTTCCACCAGTCTTTCACACTGCTTTTGGGTGACCTTATGCCACTCCTGGTACAAACATTTAAGCAGTTCTATGTTTGATGGCTTGTGACTATCCATCTTCCTCTTGATTACATTCCAGAGGTTTTCAATGGGGTTGAGGTCTGGAGATTGGGCTGGCCATGACAGGGATTTGATGTAGTGGTCCTTCATCCACACCTTGATTGACCTAGCTGTGTGGCATGGCGCATTGTCCTGGTAAAACCAGTCCTCAGAGTTGGGAACATTACCTGAGCAGAAGGAATCAACTGTTTTTCCAGGATAACCTTGTATGCGGCTTGATTCAAACGTCCTTCGGAAAGATTAACTTGCCCAATTCCAGCCTTGCTGAAGCATCCTCAGATCATCACTGATCCTCCACCAAATTTCACAGTGGGTGCAAGACACTGTGGCTTGTACGCCTCTTCAAGTCTCCATCTAACCAATAGATGAACAGGTGTTGGGCAAAGCTGAAAATTAGACTCATTTGAGAAGTTTACCTTACTCCACTCCTCTGTGGTCCAATCCTTATGGTATTTCTCAAACTTCAGCCTGGCTCTCCTTTGCTTCTCATTGATGAAAGGCTTTTTTCTAACTTTACATGACTTGAGTCCTGCCTCTAGGAGCCTGTTATGAATTGTTCTTGCCGTGCACTTCACTAAAGCTGCCATTTGCCATTCCTTTTGAAGGTCACTTGATAAGATCCTGCAGTTGCTGAGTGACATTCGAATAAGATGATGGTCATCCTAGTCAGTGGAGAGTCGTTTTCGCCCTCTGACGGTCTGTAGCTTTGTTGTCCCCAATATCTGCTGCTTGACCTTGTTGTAATGGACTGCCATCTCAGAAATTTTAAGGATGGAGGTACCATGACGCTCACTGTGTCCCTCTGCTAGTAAAGCCAGAATTAATCCCTTCTTTTCCTCACTCAAGACTTTTGTTTTCAACTCCTTTGACATGGTTAAAAGTTATTTTTTCATTACTATTACTTTTGGGATATTACTAGCAGTTGTTTTGCCATCCAGCTTGTCCTATTGCAAGTGGATTGTGATGACCACAGCAGTGTTTTTTTATACTTTCCGGTATAAGATTTGGTTCAGGTGATCACCTAATCAGAAGCACATTAAGTAAAATGAGGTGTACTCTGGTTGGAATTCAGGAATGGAATGGCTGTCAGGAGAAGCTGATTTTTATAAAACTGTGGAGTGGTCTCTTAATTTTTGCATAGTCCAAAATACAGTATAGCATAATTGTTATGATCCAGCGACCTTGGAGCCGCATGAGACTTTCTCTGGAGTAGGAGGAAGCTGTACTGACCGCAAACCCTAAACTGACACCGCAACTAGAAGTAGCCGTGGGGTGTACCTAACACATCCTAGACACCTCGACCCAGCCGGAGGACTAAATACCCCTATAGATGGAAATGGGAATTCTATCTTGCCTCAGAGCAGAACCCCAAAGGATAGGCAGCCCCCCACAAATATTGACTGTGAGTATTAGAGGAAAGACACACACAGGCAGAAAACAGGATTTAGCAAAAGAGGCCACTCTAGCTAAATAGAAAAGGATAGGACAGAATACTAAGCGGTCAGTATAAAAACCCTAAAAATATCCACAGCAGATAATACAAAAATTCCACCATCTAACTAAAGACATGGAATGTATATCTGCATCTCCTGAGAATCCAACTTGACTAAAAAAATCCAAACACCGTCTAAGCTGGACAAGGAAAAACAATGAATAGCACTGAATTGTAAAGCACACAGCATGTGTGCTGCAGAAAAAAAAAACAGACACTTGCTGATTTGGCAGAAGGGCAGGAGGAACCAGATAGAGATGCAAAACCTCCAAGAACAATGGACAACTGGCAATGGCTAATGAATCCTGCACACCTAAATACCCCAGTCAGAGCTGCAATCAGCAGGGACACCTGCCCAGGATTGCAACCCAGGGAAACCTGCATTACCACCAACAACCACCGGAGGGAACCCAAGAGCAGAATTCACAACAGTACCCCCCCCCCCTTTGAGGAGGGGTCACCAAACCCTCACCAGAGCCCCCAGGCCGATCAGGGCAAGCCAGATGAAAGGCACGGACCAAATCAGCAGCATGGACAGCAGAGGCAAAAACCCAAGAATTATCCTCCTGGCCATAACCCTTCCATTTGACAAGGTACTGAAGCCTCCTCGAAAAGCGAGAATCCAAAATCTTCTCAACCACATACTCCAACTCCCCATCAACCAACACAGGGGCCGGAGGATCAACAGAGGGAACAACGGGCACCACATATTTCCGCAATAAAGATCTATTGAAGACATTATGGATAGCAAAAGAGGCCGGAAGGGCCAATCGAAAAGACACTGGATTAATAATCTCAGAAATCCTATAAGGACCAATAAACCGAGGCTTAAACTTAGGGGAAGAAACCTTCATAGGAACATGACGGGAAGACAACCAGACCAGATCCCCAACCCGAAGCCGGGAACCAACACACCGACGACGGTTATCAAAACGTTGAGCCTCCTCCTGAGACAACACCAAATTGTCCACCACATGAGCCCAAATCTGCTGCAACCTGTCAACCACAGAATCCACACCAGGACAGTCAGAAGGCTCAACCTGCCCCGAAGAAAAACGAGGATGAAAACCAAAATTACAAAAGAAGGGCGAAACCAAAGTAGCCGAACTAGCCCGATTATTAAGGGCAAACTCGGCCAATGGCAAGAAAGCCACCCAATCATCCTGATCAGCAGACACAAAGCATCTCAAATAAGTTTCCAAAGTCTGATTAGTTCGCTGGGTCTGGCCATTTGTCGGAGGATAAAATGTGGAAGAAAAAGACAAATCAATGCCCAGCCTAGCACAAAAGGCCTGCCAAAACCTAGAAACAAACTGGGAACCTCTGTCGGACACAATATTCTCTGGAATACCATGCAAACGAACCACATGATGAAGAAACAACGGAACCAAATCAGAAGAGGAAGGCAATTTAGGCAAAGGCACCAAATGAACCATCTTAGAGAACCGGTCACAAACAACCCAGATAACCGACATCCTCTGGGAAACCGGAAGATCAGAAATAAAATCCATAGAAATATGCGTCCAGGGCCTCTCAGGGACCGGCAAAGGCAAAAGCAACCCACTAGCACGGGAACAACAAGGCTTGGCCCGCGCACAAGTCCCACAGGACTGCACAAAAGAACGCACATAACGTGACAAAGAAGGCCACCAAAAGGACCTACCAACCAAATCTCTGGTACCAAAAATACCAGGATGGCCAGCCAACACAGAACAATGAACCTCAGAAATCACTCTACTAGTCCATCTATCAGGAACAAACAGTTTCCCCACTGGACAGCGGTCAGGTTTGTCAGCCTGAAATTCCTGAAGAACCCGTCGTAAATCAGGGGAAATGGCAGAAAGGACCACCCCTTCTTTCAGAATGCCGACCGGTTCAAGGACCTCAGGAGAATCAGGCAAAAAACTCCTAGAGAGGGCATCAGCCTTAATATTCTTAGAACCCGGAAGATACGAGACCACGAAATCAAAACGGGAAAAAAAGAAGGACCATCGAGCCTGTCTAGGATTCAGCCGTCTGGCAGACTCGAGGTAAATCAGATTTTTATGATCGGTCAAGACCACAATACGGTGCTTAGCTCCCTCAAGCCAATGTCGCCACTCTTCAAACGCCCACTTCATAGCCAACAATAGACATCATAATTGCGTTCAGCAGGCGAAAACTTACGGGAAAAGAAGGCACACGGTTTCATCAAGGAACCAACAGAATCCCTCTGAGACAAAACGGCCCCTGCCCCAATCTCAGAAGCGTCAACCTCAACCTGAAACGGAAGAGAAATATCCGGTTGACGCAACACCGGGGCAGAAGTAAATCGGCGTTTAAGCTCCAGAAAGGCAGAGACAGCCGCAGAGGACCAATTCGTTACATCAGCGCCTTTCTTCGTCAAATCGGTCAAGGGTTTAACCACACTGGAGAAGTTAGCAATGAAACGGCGATAAAAATTAGCAAAGCCCAAAAATTTCTGAAGGCTCTTCACGGATGTGGGTTGAATTCAATCATGAATGGCCTGAACCTTAACCGGATCCATCTCTATAGATGAGGGAGAAAAAATGAAGCCCAAAAAAGAAACCTTCTGCACTCCAAAGAGACACTTAGACCCCTTCACAAACAAAGCATTATCATGAAGGATCTGAAATACCATCCTGACCTGTTCCACATGAGACTCCCAATCATCGGAAAAAATTAAAATGTCATCCAAATATACAATCATGAATTTATCAAGATAAGTCCGGAAGATATCGTGCATGAAGGACTGAAAAACAGATGGAGCATTAGAGAGCCCGAATGGCATCACAAGGTATTCAAAATGGCCTTCGGGCGTATTAAACGCAGTTTTCCATTCATCACCCTGCTTAATACGAACAAGATTATATGCCCCCCCGAAGGTCAATCTTCCTAAACCAACTAGCCCCCTTAATCCTAGCAAACAAATCGGAAAGCAGAGGTAAAGGGTATTGAAACTTGACCGTGAGCTTATTCAAGAGGCGATAATCAATACAGGGTCTCAAGGAGCCATCCTTCTTAGCAACAAAAAAAAATCCCGCTCCCAACGGTGAAGAAGATGGCCGAATATGCCCTTTCTCCAAAGACTCCTTAACATAACTCCGCATGGCGGTATGTTCAGGCACAGACAGGTTGAAAAGTCGGCCCTTAGGAAACTTACAGCCTAGAATCAATTCAATCGCACAATCACAGTCCCTATGCGGTCGAAGGGAACTGTACTTGGGCTCATCGAATACATCCTGAAAATCGGACAAAAACTCTGGAATTTCAGAAGAGGAAGAAGAGGAGATTGACATCAAAGGAACATCATTATGAACCCCCTGGCAACCCCAACTAGTCACAGACATAGACTTCCAATGCAACACAGGATTATGTACCTGCAACCATGGAAAACCCAGCACGATAGCATTATGCAAATTATGCAACACCAGAAAACGACAATCTTCCTGATGGGCTGGCGCCATGCACATGGTCACCTGTGTCCAAAACTGGGGCTTATTTTTAGCCAAAGGTGTAGCATCAATGCCCCTTAAAGGAATAGGGTTCTGCAAAGACTGCAAGGGGAAACCACAACGCCTGGCAAACTCAAAGTCCATTAAGTTCAAGGCGGCGCCTGAATCCACAAACGCCATGACAGAAAATGATGACAATGAGCAGATCAAGGACACAGATAACAGAAATTTAGGTTGTACAGTACTGATGGTAAATGAACTAGCGATCCTCTTTGTACGCTTAGGGCAGACTGAAATGACATGAGAAGCATCGCCACAATAAAAACACAACCTATTTTGACGTCTGAATCCTTGTTGTTCCGTTCTAGACAGAATCCTATCACACTGCATTGGCTCAGGCATCTGCTCTGAGGACAACGCCACAGCGCGCACAGTTCTGCGCTCCCGCAAGCGCCGATCAATCTGAATGGCCAGAGACATAGAATCACTCAGACCGAAAGGCGTGGGAAACCCCACCATAACATCTTTAACGGATTCAGAAAGACCCTTTCTGAAAATTGCCGCCAAAGCATAATCATTCCATTTAGTCGACACAGACCATTTTCTAAATTTCTGACAATACAATTCTGCCGCTTCTTGACCCTGAGACAGGGCCAACAAGGTCTTCTCCGCTTGATCCACAGAATTAGGTTCATCATATAATAATCCTAAAGCCTGAAAAAAGGCGTCTACATTAAGCAAGGCCGGATTCCCAGATTCCAGGGAAAATGCCCAATCCTGAGGATCGCCACGCAGCAGGGAGATGACAATTTTAACCTGCTGAATGTAATCACCAGAGGATCGAGGTCTCAGAGCAAAAAACAGTTTACAGTTGTTTTTAAAACTCAAAAACTTGGACCTGTCCCCAAAAAAACAAATCAGGAGTAGGAATCTTAGGCTCTAAACCCGGAGTCTGAACAATATAATCAGAAATACCCTGTACCCTAGCAGCAAGCTGGCCTACACGAGAAGCTAATCCCTGAACATCCATGCTAGCACAAGACTCCTCAGCCACCCAGAGAAAAAGAGGGAAGGAAAGACAAAGCAGGCTACAGAAAAAAAAATGGCTCAACACCTTTCTTCCCTTCTTCTGAGATGCATTTAACTCATTGTGGCCAGTTGTACTGTTATGATCCGCAGACCTTGGAGCCGCATGAGACTTTCTCTGGAGTAGGTGGAACCTGTACTGACCGCAAACCCTAAACTGACACCGCAACTAGAAGTAGCCGTGGGGTGTACCTAACACATCCTAGACACAGCCGGAGGACTAAATACCCCTATAGATGGAAATGGGAATTCTATCTTGCCTCAGAGCAGAACCCCAAAGGATAGGCAGCCCCCCACAAATATTGACTGTGAGTATTAGAGGAAAGACACACACAGGCAGAAATCAGGATTTAGCAAAAGAGGCCACTCTAGCTAAATAGAAAAGGATAGGACAGAATACTAAGCGGTCAGTATAAAAACCCTAAAAATATCCACAGCGGATAATACAAAAATTCCACCATCTAACTAAAGACATGGAATGCATATCTGCATCTCCTGAGAATCCAACTTGACTGAAAAAATCCAAACACAGTCTAAGCTGGACAAGGAAAAACAATGAATAGCACTGAATTGTAAAGCACACAGCATGTGTGCTGCAGAAACAAAAACCAGACACTTATCTTTGCTGATTTGGCAGCAGGGCAGGAGGAACCAGACAGAGATGCAAAACCTCCAAGAACAATGGACAACTGGTAATGACTAATGAATCCTGCACACCTAAATACCCAAGTCAGAGCTGCAATCAGCAGGGACACCTGCCCAGGATTGCAACCCAGGGACAACTGCATTACCACCAACAACCACCGGAGGGAACCCAAGAGCAGAATTCACAACACATAATGTACACCCCAAGGTTTTCCATACAGTATAATGCACCCCATGGTCCTCCATATAGTATAATTCACATCCCATAGTCCTCCATATAGTATAATGCACACCTCATAATCCTCCATATAGTATAGTACACTCCCTATAGCCTTCCAAATAGTATAATGCATCCCATAGTCTTCCATATTGCATAATGCAACCCAAAGTCCTCCACAGAGTATAATGCAGCCCCATAGAGTACATATAGTATAATGCACTCAACATAGTCCTCGAGAGAGTATAATGCAGCCCAATAGAGTATAATGCAACCCGAATATAGTACATATAGTATAATACACTCGCCATAGTCCTTTGTAGAGTATAATGCCACCACATATAATATACTGCAGCCCCAGCGAGTATAATGCAGCCACAACGAGTATAGTGCAGCCCCATAGTCCTCCAGTACTATGGCTACCACGTACCCTTTGAGTTTGAAAAAAATATATAATACTCACCTCTCCGTGGTCCCTCGCTGCTATGGGCTCTGCTGCACATCTTCTCAGTAGCTCCACTTACGTCACAACGTGGCGCGCGATGAAGTGTCTTCATCACGCCGCTGAGTCAGACGTAGAGGAGTAATTACAGGCGAGTGAGCGTCACATTCAACTGTATCAACATCTATGATGCCGATACAGTTGAATGCGCGATGGAGGGGCGGAGCAGGCGCTAGGGACAGGCCCCACTGACTCATGGGCCCCAGAGTGGCCACGTTGTGTGCCAATATTAGCAGCATGCCACTGGCTGGGGTCTTCTGAAAGAGTTGGGGCCCTAGGCAAATGCCAAGTTTTCCTGCCCCTAATGCCAGCCCTGTATACACATGTTGGAAATACACACACACACACACACACACACACACACACATATATATACTTACATTCTTACACACACACATGGCTGTAGACTCTTCACTTCCCAGTATTCCTATGTCAGGGGTAATGTGGAGGACATGTGACGGCTCTGTCACCACTGTGGATGTGATGTGAGGTAGATTATTGTACTATAGAAGAGGATACAGGATCACTGCTCTGTCAGCTCCAATGCAGAGATGAATGACAGAGGGCAGTGCTGGGGCAGATACTAACAATGAATGAGGTTGCAGTGGGCAGGCAGAGGGCAGTGCTGGGGCAGGTACTAACAGCCAATGAGTGTGTACTGGATGGGCAGATGCGGCGCTTACTCTGGCTGCAAGCTTAGAAATAAAGCCCCGTAAGCTGCCTGGTCTGGAGAGCCAGATCTATACAAACTAGGTCCAGGGAATGAAGTGAAATTGAGGACGAACGAATGGTAGAAACAAAAATCAAAATTTCAGCTTGTTGGCAGATACATTACACTACCATAATCTCAGCACCGCACACGATTACGGTATACAAGTGAACCTCAGCTCTATTTATACCCCCAGACGAACATTTTAACTTATGGAGACTTAAAAAAAAAAAAATCAAAAGTGACCTGTTGACAAAATGATGCACCCCTGCTGACAAATTGACCCACCCCTGCTGACAAATTGATACATATATTTATTTTGCAGTCTCACTGCATATTATATACAGTTCTGGCAAAAATTAAGAGACCACTGCAAAATGTTCACTTTGTCTGATTTTTCTCTACATAGGTATAATTTTGAGTAAAATGTAAATTGTTCTTTTATTCTATAAACTACTGACAACATGTCTCTGAAGTTCCAAGCAATACATTTTGCATTTATTTTCTGAAAATGAGAAATGGTCAAAATAACAAAAAAAGCAGTGCTTGCAGACCTCACTTAATGCAAAGAAAACAAAAACAACAATACTAATGTTTTAACTCAGGAAGAGTTCTGAAATCAATCTTTTGTGGAATAACCATGATTTTTAATCACAGCTTTCATGTGTCTTGGCATGCTTTCCACCAGTCTTTCACACTGCTCCTGGCGCAAAAAATGTAAGCAGTTCTTCTTTGCTTGATGGCTTGTGACTATCCATCTTCCTCTTGATTACATTCCCGAGGTTTTCAATGGGGTTGAGGTCTGGAGATTGGGCTGCCCATGGCAGGGTTTTGATGTGGTGTTGTCTTACCAACTCAATTTAAACCTACAGCTCGCTCACTAACATGCAAGTTAGACACAACTGAGAACAGTTCTTGTGGTAAAACAAAGTATTTTATTCATATATAATAGCAATTTTTAGCATGAATTAAAGGATATATAGTGACTATCAGAGTCATGTCATAAACATACAACAAATTACATAGGAATGAATAAGCATCAATATATCAACGGAAATTGTAGCATCACACCTCAATCGGAGGGACCTCGATTTAGTGAGGAGGAAAATTCCAGGAAAACATCAAGACGGCCAGCACGTCTGCTTCATCTGTCTGAAGAAAGTCCCTACCTCACTGAATCATCCCCATTCTTTTATATTCTTTTCTCATCTGACTATATCCGCTTCTGCACAGTACATTCTACAAAATCATCATTATATACTGTGGAGAAACGGGGTCGGTGGGTGCTCTGGTCCGCTGGCCCGGCTGTCTTTAGCAAGACTGCATGGACCACGGCTCATACCACTGAACGCCTGCTCTATCTCCCCGTGGGCAATACACTACACAGACAACACAGGGTTAAGATAAAACAGTGTGGCAATACTTTATTGAACCACAACACACAATAGCAAACAGAACAATCCCACTATGACTGGAATTGTTTGGTTACATGGGCGCATATAAAAGATCACTGCGTCTCCATGTGTTTCCAGTATGACATGATGTCAGAGCTCCCAGGGTCGCTACTCCATCTGTGGATGAACGCACAGAGAAGGGGTAACGACAAGCATAGGGAGATGACCAAGAACTGTCCATAGAGTCCATACAAGGTCCAAAGCCAGTTGACATGATGTCATAGCTCCCAGGGTCGCTACTCCATCTGTGGATGAACACACAGAGAAGGGGTAACGAGAAGCATAGGGAGATGACCAAGAACTGTCCATAGAGTCCATACAAGGTCCAAAGCCAGTTGACATGATGTCATAGCTCCCAGGGTCGCTACTCCATCTGTGGATGAACGCACAGAGAAGGGGTAACAACAAGCATAGGGAGATGACCAAGAACTGTCCATAGAGTCCATACAAGGTCCAAAGCCAGTTGACACGAGAGTCACCACCTGGCTTATCTGACCATCTCCATGGAACCAGGCAACCAGCGGGTCCCAACCCTGGCTTCCTCCAAACATATCCATGGTTCAGAGATGGTCACTGGATCAGATCTGTGTCCTTCCTACTGGAGCCGAAAACCCCTAGGTTGTATCCTATAGAATCCTAGATCAGTGTCCCTCGTGATGGTGCCATGATGAATTGGCTGCAGTCCTTTCTCTTGTCTGTTGGGTGGTTTGCAGAATGTTTGGCTGGTAGCGCTGTCTTACTTCAGACTCTCAGGATGTGAACTCTGAGTCATTTTATACCCAAGGCATGTAAGCTATTTTTAGAATTATCCAGGGTCTTTCAGTCCAACACCAAGATAAGGTAAACAATGGTGATGGGATTAAGTAGCACTATTAGGCCATGTTCACACTCTGCGGCGTGCTCTGCAGGTTTATCCCGCAGCGGAATTGATAAATCTGCAGGGCAAAACCGCTGCGGTTATCCCTGCAGATTTATCGCGGTTTGTTCCGCGGTTTCCGCTGCGGGATTACTCCTGTACTATTGATGCTGCATATGCAGCAATATGCAGCATCAATAGTAATGATAAAAATAATAAAAATTAGTTATACTCACCCCCTCTGATGTCCGGATCTCCTCGGCGCTGCACGCGGCGCTTCCATTCCAAAGATGCTGTGCCGAGAAGGACCTTCGTGATGTCACGGTCATGTGACCGCGGCGTCATCACGGTCATGTGACCGCGACGTCACCACAGGTCCTGTTCGCACAGCAAACCTGAGACCGGACGGCCGCGTGCAGCGCTGAGAGGTGAGTATAGCATTATTTTTTATTTTAATTCTTTTTTTTTTACACTATTTATGGTTCCCAGGGCCTGGAGGAGAGTCTCCTCTCCTCCACCCCGGGTACCACCCGCACATTATCCACTTACTTCCCGCAATGTGGGCACAGCCCCATGCGGGAAGTAAGCGGAACAATGCATTTCTATGGGTGCAGAATCGCTGCGATTCTGCACAAAGAAGTGACATGCTGCGGGTTTTAAACCGCTGCGTTTCTGCGCGGTTTTTCCCGCAGCATGTGCACTGTGGTTTGCGGTTTCCATAGGGTTTACATGTTAATGTAAACGCTATGGAAACTGCTGCGGACCCGCAGCATCAAAATCGCCGCGGATCCGCGGTAAAAACCGCTAAGTGTGAACATGGCCTTAGCATATAAGCACACATCAATAAACAAAGCTTAACCCACTCAATGTACAGTCACTATTACAGACTTAAGGTACCGTCACACTCAGCGACGCTGCAGCGATATAGACAACGAGCCGATCGCTGCAGCGTCGCTGTAGAGACGTCAAACACAGCAGCTCCGTAACGATGCAGGAGCGATTCTGTGACGTAACGGTGACTCACTTATCGTTCTCACAGGTCGTTAGCTCCATGTAAAACATTGCTGGCATCGTTGCTTTTGCTGTCAAACACGACAATACACGCCGACCTGACGACCAAATAAAGTTCTGGACTTCTAGCTCCGACCAGCGATATCACAGCGGGATCCAGATCGCTGCTGCGTGTCAAACACAACGAGATCGCTAACCAGGACGCTGCAACATCACAGATCATTGTCGTTCTCGTTGTAAAGTTGCTGCGTGTGAAGGTACCTTTACACAGTATGTTAGATAGTATATCAGTGGGCAAGTCTGTCTTCTTGATCCACCAGACATAAACACTTAAATTCACAAGCCAATGTGCAGATAAAAAGCCAGTTCTTTTGTTTTTGCAAAACATGGTTGTCTGGGAAATTAAGATACAATCTGGTTTCTTCACATATACTTCATCACGCACTGTCTTGCGCAATGAAGACTTCCAGAACCTTCTAGCACGTGATTACCTTTTAAGGTCATGCGCAGTTAGTTGTTTTTCCAAGGGTCTTATCAACTATTTTGTTCTTTTTCAAGGTTACTATACTCCTGTTTTGTGAGTAAGGGTACTGTCACACAGTACCATTTTGATCGCTACGACGGCACGATCCGTGACGTCGCAGCGATCGTATGATTATCGCTCCAGCGTCGTAGACTGCGGTCACACGTTGCAATCACGGCGCTGGAGCGATGCCGAAGTCCCCGGTAACCAGGGTAAACATCGGGTAACTAAGCGCAGGGCCGCGCTTAGTAACCCGATGTTTACCGTGGTTACCAGCGTAAACGTAAAAAAAACAAACAGTACATACTTACATTCCGGTGTCTGTCCCCGGCGTTCTGCTTCTCTCCACTGTGTAAGCGCCATAGCCGGAAAGCACAGCGGTGACGTCAGACGTCACCGCTGTGCTCGCTTTCCGGCTGGCAGACGCTCACACAGTGGAGAGAAGCTGAGACGCTGGAGGACAGACACCGGAATGTAAGTATGTACTGTTTGTTTTTTTTACGTTTACGCTGGTAACCACGGTAAACATCGGGTTACTAAGCGCGGCCCTGCGCTTAGTTACCCGATGTTTACCCTGGTTACAAGCGAACACATCGCTGGATCGCTGTCACACACAACGATCCAGCGATGTCAGCGGGTGATCAAGCGACGAAAGAAAGTTCCAAACGATCTGCTACGACGTACGATTCTCAGCAGGATCCCTGATCGCTGCTGCGTGTCAGACACTGCGATATCGTAACGATATCGCTAGAACGTCACGAATCGTACCGTCGTAGCGATCAAAATGGTACTGTGTGACAGTACCCTAAGAAGAGCTAGTTTCAACTTGACTATTCTCTTTCTGCAGCCATATTTTGTCCTATAATAACCTTGCACTCATACTCTAGAGCAAGAAACCATATTGATCACTATATATGTCTGGATACCTATCTATTACATCCATACAATCATCCTTGTCCCATTTGTATCACAATCGGTCCTTGATCAATTGGTTTGTTGCTGTTGCTGTAGGTCACCATGAGTACTTTTAGCTTCCTACAAAACATTTTATAGGCTATGAAATAATTCCACACAGATAATAGAATTATTAAAATAGCCATTACCAATACTGGATAAATTAACCAATTCAACATTTGCTCTGCAGAAGAAGAATATCCCATATATATATCAATATTTTATATAAGGAGTCATCACATTTGATTTTGAAACACTTGCTTTTTTTCACAAAGCATTTAGCACAATACATGATTATCTTAATAATTATATATATTAAAACAATAAGCAACATAATTTGACAAGCGCCTTGCAAAATTCCCACTAACCATCCTCCGATCCCTTTGAACCAATTAGTAGGATTAAGAAAAGAGAAAGTATTGGACCACCAACTACCTCTATTTTCATTATTATATCTTTGGTATTTTTCTCTTAGTCGTTGTATATTATCTAATTTAACTTGTAATTGCTCTTGAGGATCTATGTAATGACAGCAAGCAGGACCTATAATTTGACACATTCCTCCTTGCGCAGCAGTAAGATAATTGAGCACTAAGGTATGTTGGTTAGTAACTATTACCAATTGTTGCTGCACGGGAACAGTAGTATTCAATATTTCTAATGTTGTATATATTTGATCATCTAGATAATTTGTGGATTCCACTAATTTATCCCACATTTGCATAATCATTGGATATATAAACAAAGTACTAAAAATGTATTTTCTATTCCCATTTGAACTACATGAAGTCGTCCTGATTCCCTAGGTTTATTATCTGCAGCTTTTTTGAATATCATCTGTTTAGGTCAGTGGCGGACACTGACAGCTTTGGGCCCCTGTGCAAGAAATGTGTCTGGTCCCCTCCCTGCCCAGCATGCTGCTAATGGTGAGGGCAATCTGGCTCCGAACAACAAGCCAGATTGCCCTCATTATCAAAGATTTGGTTCTGCTGGTTCCAGCGCAGTCAGACTTGCAGTCAGGTGACAACTAGTGTCCGTTGTCAGTGACTAGAACACTGCAGATACGGCTGACTCTCTAGTTGGCACATGAAAGCAAGTGTGCGATGCGCCTCCTTGTGGTTGTTGAGGGAGGATCTAAATTGATCCTTCACGGTTGACTCAGTGATTTCCAAATTAATCTGCAGGGTGTTGCCGGCAACTGAAAATGACCAGACGGAGACGTGTGCCACCTGTATGGGGGATCGAGCAGATCTCTGGCCCCCGTTTTATTGTGTATCGCTTTTCATAATCATAGAAATTATACTTCAACCAATCAGCATAAGAACACGCTCACAGTTCTTAACCTATAAGAATGCAGGAAAAACCTAACCTATAAGGATACAGATAAACCGGAAACTACATATATGGTCATGTTTTCTTGGCATAGAAAAACACATACTAACAGGTGTCTCAGTCTTGTATAGGGAGTCTCTTATCTGGTTCATGCCAGGACATTCTGGCCTTGGAGCAGAGCATAAACAATAGCCTAGTTGAATACCAGGCTTGTGAACAACAAGATAAAGTTACTTCATGGCAGCTATAACCTTTTACCTAATTAAATAACAGAATTTATCTTTAAGCAACAAGAAAATGGAGTCAAAAACACAAAATGGAGAACCTTTCTAAATTTGTCCCTTCACATGGTTACGTGAGAACTTCTGGAACCGGCAGAGCCCAACCATGTATATATTATATTACATACAGTTTATGTCTGGCATCTGATAGTATACTACAAATAAAAGTATGGAATACTGTACTAGATTGCACTATTCCATACAACAGTATCATGTACAAGCCCCCACACAGCTCTCCCTATATACAATATGTGCACCCACATACATAGCCTCCTATATACAGTATGAGCCCTCACAGAGCCCCCTGTATACAACAGGAGCCCTCACAGAGCCCCTTATATACGACAGCAGTAGCATTCACAGAGCCTCAATGTATACAGCAGGAGCCCTCGCAGAGACCCCTATATACAGCAGGAGCCCTCACAGAATCTGTTATATAGAGCAGTAGCCCTTACAGAGCCCCTATATACATCAGGAGCCCTCACGAAGCCCCCTATATACAACAGGAGCCCTCACAGAGCCCCTTATATACAGCAGTAGCACTCACAGAGCCTCAATATATACAGCAGGAGCCCTCACAGAGCCCCCTATATACATCAGGAGCCCTCACAAAGCCCCCTATATACAACAGGAGCCCTCACAGAGCCCCTTATATACAGCAGTAGCACTCACAGAGCCTCAATATATACAGCAGGAGCCCTCACAGAGCCTCAATATATACAGCAGGAGCCCTCACAGAGCCCCCTATATAGAGCAGAAGCCCTCACAGAGCCCCTTATATACAGCAGTAGCACTCACAGAGCCTCAATATTTACAGCAGGAGCCCTCACAGAGCCCCCTATATAGAGCAGAAGCCCTCACAGAATCTCTTATATAGAGCAGTAGCCCTCTCAGAGCCCCTTATATACAGCAGTAGCACTCACAGAGCCTCAATATATACAGCAGGAGCCCTCACAGAGCCCCCTATATAGAGCTGAAGCCCTCACAGAAACTCTTATATAGAGCAGTAACCCTCACATAGCCCCCTATATACTGTACATCAGGAACCCTCACAGAGCCCCCATATACAGCAGGAGCTCTCACAGAGCCCCCTATATAGAGCAGGAGCCCACACAGAGCCCCCTATATACATCAGGAACCCTCACAGAGCCCCAATATACATCAGGAGCCCTCACAGAGCCATCTATATGTAGCAAGAACCCTCACAGAGCCACCTATATAGAGCAGGAGCCCACACAGAGCCCCCTATATACAGCAAGAGCCCTCACAGAGCCCCATATATACATCAGGAATGCTCACAGAGCCCCAATATACATCAGGAGCCCTCACAGAGCCATCTATATATAGCAAGAGCCCTCACAGAGCCCCCTATATAGAGCAGGAGCCCTCACAGAGCCCCCTATATAGAGCAGGAGCCCTCACAGAGTCTCCTATATAGAGCAGGAGCCCTCACAGAGTATGTTATACACAGCAGGAGCCCTCACAGAGTCTCCTATATACACACCATGATTTCTCATATAGCCTCATATATACAGTATGAGCCATCATATATCCTCTACATACAGGAACAAATCACACACACATTAAAAAAAAACAAAACATACCTCGCTCCTGAGTTGCCCACCAGGACAATGAGGATACTTGGTCCTGGGTCGAGACACACTTAAAGGGAATGTGACGGTGGCTGCGACCACGTCCGTGGCCCTGGGCACTCAATTAAAATAGGAAAAGTCTTTAAAGGGAAATTGGTAAAAAAGTTTATTCGTGACGCCCCCTGTGGTTCTCGGTCACAGGGACCGACGCTGCTTAAAGGGGTCCTCTGGGGTGATGTTGTTGCAGCAAGATGGTGTCGCTTCCCACAGGTAATGCAGGGTCCCCAGGGCTCCCAAGGTGTATGGCAAGGATGGTGGGTTGCTGGTAAATAACGGATGACACGAAGTTGTAGTCTTTACCTGGTTTACTAATGGTAGCAGGCCTCAGTCCAGGGTACTGGCAACAGGTGCAGAAGGAGTCCAGGCAGTCTGAAAACAAGTGGTAATCTCCCTTAGCAGGTCAGGTTGGGAGCCTTCCTCTATGCACTGGTTTTCTGGTCCCTTGCTAGTTCGCTGGCAATGTGCCCTTTTCTCTCTCCTGTCCTGGGACAGTACTTGCACGGCAGGCAGCTTGAGCTGTATTCTTGGGGGTCCCTGACATGGTGACTCCAGGCTCTATCTGCTGCGGTGCTTCAGGAATGGTATGGGCAATTAACATACAGTCCTATGCCCTCCTGTTCTGCTGTGGACCTAGTAGTTATCCACATCCTCGGGCTCCCGATGCCCGGTTTCTGCGCTCTGGCTTACAGGAGGCTCAATTTCAGACTCCCTGAGCTCTAATCACTCCTCTCCCTTCACTGTCTAATCCAGACTAACTCCTCCTCCAGACCAGGATGGAAATCAGGGAAGTTCCCCTAAAAAAGGGTCCTGAGCTCCCCCTTTTGGCCTGGAGTTAGAATATGTGGTGTGTAAGATTTACTTGCCAAAGGGATCCCACTTGTCTCCAGGCACAGCACTACCCTCCCCGAGAGGAAGGCAGCATCACTGTGGTACCCGAACTCCTGGGGTGCCACATTCCCCCCCCCCCCCCCGTTAAATCCAGTACTCCTGGACTGAGAAAAGAAACATAAACATCAGGTAAAAAAGGTGCAAACATTTTTGGAAATACATTCAAACAGGCAAATAAACTTCTTCCCTTACGGGAGGCACTTTTGGCTTTAAACGTTGCACACATATTTACAATTGCACAACTGGTTTTATACCAGGATGTCCTTGTCAATATTTAACAGTACTGATGCAAGGGACCCGTCATAAACCCCCAACGTAGGCTTGGGTGGGCTACAAGGCACATCCAGACCCGGTGTTCACCACGCAAGACGGTTTTAACGTCAGGCCTGTTAAGAAACAAGGCCCTACCCACACTGGCCATGTGGGCAGAACCAGGGTGCACCTTGAGGGTGCCAACTGTGTACAATGACAGTTTTTGGGGCCCACTGTTGTAGAGTCTCTTCTGGTTCAGGATGGTTTTGAATCACATTTTCCTCTGGCATTTCCAACTGGGGAAATGTCAAAACAGGTAACACTATGGCCTGATGTACTTGAGTCTAAGTCTGGGGAAAATCTCCAAGAACAGTATGGATTCTCTTTTCCTCTTCTTCCATAGGTTGAGAAGTACTTGGATCTTTTTCTTTGTCTCTCAATTTGTCAGGGCATACTTTAAGATGATCCCTTGATACCGCAGTTGAAGTTTCTCCTCTATCTTTGCTTGTGAGACACACTTTAGCATTGTCAAAGTTTGATTGTAAGATGGTATATGGTTCTGCTTCCCACTGGTCATCAAGTTTATGCATTCTCCTTTTACGCTTTAGCACTTGTTCACCTGGTGGCAATGGATTTGCAGGGGCATGCTGATTGTAGTTTCTCTCTTGTTTTTGTCTTGCCTTAGACAAGCTTCTTTCTACACACTCTTGTACTTAGCGGTATTTCTGTTGTTGCTCAGTATCCCAATCTGCATCTGGTGAGGTAGTTTCTGGGGTTAGGACTCCCATATCTAGATCAACAGGTAATTGTCTAGATCTTCCTCTCATCAGGTATGCTGGATTGCAGTTGGTGGAATTCACTGGGATGTGATTGTACAAATCTACTCTGGCAACTTCTCTGGCCATAAGTTTCTTTCTTCTAAAAGCAAGGTTTTCAGTAAGTCAATTACCACTTGATTTATCTTTTCACACGTACCATTTGTTTGTGGGTGGTACCGGGTTGTTGTTATCTTCTTACATCCGTACAGGTTGCAGAACTCCTAGAATACGTCCGCTTCAAAGGCTGGGCCTTGGTCGGTAAGTACCTTATAAGGGTATCCGTGTGGTAGACAAAAGTGTTGTTGTAAAGCTTTGGCTGCTGTCTTCACTGTCTGGTCCTTGACAGGCACGACTACCAGGAATCTGGAGTAATGGTCCACAATGGTCAGAGCATAGACATAGCCTGACCAGCTTAGAGTTAGCTTCACATGGTCTAAGGCCACCAGTTCAAGTGGCTGTTTGGTGACTATGGGCTGTAGGGGAGCCCTCTGGCTGTCACGGTCCTTTCTGCACTGGTTGCATGGGCCACACTCTCGGCACCACTTTTCAATGGCTTTTCTCATACCAATCCAGTAGAACCTTCCACGGAGTAGGATCTCTAACTTCTTCCATCCGAAGTGTCCTGCTTCATCGTGGTACGCTTCCAGAACCATAGACGCATCTTGTCTCGGGACCACTATCTGCCAGACCAACTCGTGAGTGCGTGGGTCAACATTCCTTCGGCACAGCTTAACGTTGTAGATGAACAATTTGCCCTTCTTCATCCACAGCTGTTGAGTCTCTTGTGGAGCATCTGGACCAGGGTGTGAATCTGCTTGCGTAAGCAGCTCTTTGACCAGATGGACCGCGGGGTCACTGTCCTGCGTCTCTGCCCATCCATGGTGGGGCAATGGGTTCAGCATAGCTTCTTGCTTGTTATTGCGCTTCTGGATCTTCTCCCACTTCGGGTAAGTTGGGCATCTTGGACAGCACATCGCCATTTGCATTCTTGTGCCCTGCACGGTATTTGATGGTGAATTCATAGTTGGACAACCAGTGAATCTTGCTGAGGCCAGGTAGTGTTTGAAGCGTTCTGTTAAGACCCAGACTATGGCAAAGAACTTCAGCTTGAAGGAACTGTAGTTTTCAGAGTTCCTTTCAGTGGGACGAAGCTTCCTGCTGGCGTAGGCAATTACTCTTTCTTTGCCTTTCTGCACCTGGGACAGCACTGCTCCCAATCCCACATTGCTGGCGTCTTTTTGGATGAGCAAAAGACTCACAGACTCACAACAAAAGCGTTGTTGTTTGCCTCGTTTTTTTTTACGGTGATCACTGAAGGGGTTAACTAGATGCGGCGATACTAAATATGTGTACTTTTTTTTTTTAATTATTATTTAGATAAAGAAATGTATTTATTGGAACAATATATATTTTTTTTTACACATGTAAATATTTTTTTTTCTACTTGTTTACTTTGCCCCAGGGAAGGCCATGACCATATATCAGCGATCTGACACTTTGCAGTGCACTGCGTCAGATCAGGGATCTGACAGGCACTGCAGGGAGGCTTGCTGGTGCCTGCTCTGAGCAGGCGCTTGTAAAGGTACCGTCACATTAAGCGACGCTGCAGCGATATCGACAACGATGCCGATCGCTGCAGCGTCGCTGTGTGGTCGCTGGAGTGCTGTCACACAGACAGCTCTCCAGCGACCAACGATGCCGAAGTCCCCGGGTAACCAGGGTAAACATCGGGTTACTAAGCACAGGGCCGCGCTTAGTAACCTGTTGTTTACCCTGGTTACCAGTGTAAATGTAAAAAAAACCAAACACTACATACTTACATTGCCGTGTCTGTCACGTCCCTCGCCTTCAGCTTCCCTGCACTGTGTAAGCGCCGGCCCTAAAGCACAGCTATACCAAACACTGAATTGCAGTTACATAGTTACATAGTTACATAGTTATTAAGGTTGAAGGAAGACTGTAAGTCCATCTAGTTCAACCCATAGCCTAACCTAACATGCCCTAACATGTTGATCCAGGGGAAGGCAAAAAAAACCCATGTGGCAAAGAGTAACTCCACCATGGGGAAAAAAATTCCTTCCCGACTCCACATACGGCAATCAGACTAGTTCCCTGGATCAACGCCTTATCAAGGAATCTAATATATATACCCTGTAATATTATACTTTTCCAGAAAGGTATCCAGTCCCCTCTTAAATTGAAGCAATGAGTCACTCATTACAACATCATACGGCAGAGAGTTCCATAGTCTCACTGCTCTTACAGTAAAGAATCCGCGTCTGTTATTATGCTTAAACCTTCTTTCCTCCAGACATAGAGGATGCCCCCTTGTCCCTGTCTCAGGTCTATGATTAAAAAGATCATCAGAAAGGTCTTTGTACTGTCCCCTCATATATTTATACATTAAAATAAGATCACCCCTTAGTCTTCGTTTTTCCAAACTAAATAGCCCCAAGTGTAATAACCTATCTTGGTATGGCAGACCCCCCAGTCCTCTAATAACCTTGGTCGCTCTTCTCTGCACCCGCTCCAGTTCAGCTATGTCTTTCTTATACACCGGAGACCAGAACTGTGCACAGTATTCTAAGTGTGGTCGAACTAGTGACTTGTATAGAGGTAAAATTATGTTCTCCTCATGAGCATCTATGCCTCTTTTAATACATCCCATTATTTTATTTGCCTTTGTAGCAGCTGCCTGACACTGGCCACTGAATATGAGTTTGTCATCCACCCATACACCCAGGTCTTTTTCATTGACGGTTTTGCCCAGAGTTTTAGAATTAAGCACATAGTTATACATCTTATTACTTCTACCCAAGTGCATGACCTTACATTTATCCCCATTAAAGCTCATTTGCCATTTATCAGCCCAAGCTTCTAGTTTACATAAATCATCCTGTAATATAAAATTGTCCTCCCCTGTATTGATTACCCTGCAGAGTTTAGTGTCATCTGCAAATATTAAAATTCTACTCTGAATGCCCCCTACAAGGTCATTAATAAATATGTTAAAAAGAAGAGGGCCCAATACTGACCCCTGTGGTACCCCACTGCTAACCGTGACCCAGTCCGAGTGTGCTCCATTAATAACCACCCTTTGTTTCCTATCCCTGAGCCAGCTCTCAACCCACTTACACATATTTTCCCCTATCCCCATTACTCTCATTTTATGTAACAACCTTTTGTGTGGCACCGTATCAAAAGCTTTGGAAAAGTCCATATATACTACGTCCACTGGGTTCCCTTGGTCCAGTCCGGAACTTACCTCTTCATAGAAGCTGATCAAATTAGTCTGACATGATCGGTCCCTAGTAAACCCGTGCTGATACTGGGTCATGAGGTTATTCCTCTTCAGATACTCCAGTATAGCGTCCCTTAGAATGCCCTCCAGGATTTTACCCACAGTAGAGGTTAAGCTTACTGGCCTATAATTACCGAGTTCAGTTTTTGCCCCTTTTTTGAATATTGGCACCACATTTGCTATACGCCAGTCCTGTGGTACAGACCCTGTTATTATGGAGTCTTTAAAGATTAAAAATAATGGTCTATCAATGACTGTACTTAGTTCCTGCAGTACTCGGGGGTGTATCCCATCCGGGCCCGGAGATTTGTCAATTTTAGTTATTTTTAGCCGCCGCTGTACTTCCTGCTGGGTTAAGCAGGTGACATTTAATGGGGAATTTTTATCACTAGTCATATTGGCTGCCATGGGATTTTCTTTTGTAAATACTGATGAAAAAAAGTCATTTAGCATATTGGCTTTTTCCTCATCCTCATCCACCATTTCACCCAGACTATTTTTAAGGGGGCCAACACTGTCATTTTTTAGTTTCTTACTATTTATATAGTTAAAGAATATTTTGGGATTATTTTTACTCTCTCTGGCAATGAGTCTCTCTGTCTCAATCTTTGCTGCCTTGATTTGCTTTTTACAGAATTTATTTAATTTTCTGTATTTATTTAATGCCTCCTCACTACCTACTTCCTTTAATTCTCTAAATGCTTTCTTTTTGTCCCTTATTGCGCCCCTTACAGCTCTATTTAGCCATATTGGTTTCCTCCTATTTCTAGTATGTTTATTCCCATACGGTATATACTGTGCACAGGTCCTATCCAGGATGCTAATAAATGTCTCCCATTTTCTTTGTGTATTTTTGTGTCTCAGGATATCGTCCCAGTTAATTGCACCAAGATCCTCTCTCATTCGTTGGAAATTTGCCCTCCTGAAGTTTAGTGTCCTTGTCACCCCCCTACTACCCATCTTATTAAAGGTTACATGAAAACTTATTATTTTGTGATCACTATTCCCCAAGTGACCCCCAACCCTTATATTTGATATGCGGTCTGGCCTGTTGGTTAATATTAGGTCTAGCAGTGCCCCCCTCCTTGTTGGGTCCTGAACCAGTTGTGAAAGGTAATTGTCTCTCATAGTTGTCAAAAATCGATTACCTTTACTGGAACTGCAGGTTTCTGTTCCCCAATCTATTTCAGGGTAGTTGAAGTCCCCCATAATAATGACTTCTCCTTGAGTCGCAGCTTCATCTATTTGCTTTACGAGGATATTCTCCATTGCTTCCATTAGTTTTGGAGATTTATAACAAACCCCTATCAGTAATTTATTATTTTTTCCCCCTCCCCTTATCTCCACCCACAGGGACTCTACATTTTCATTAAATTCACCTATATTATCACGCAGGATGGGTTTTAAGGAAGATTTTACATATAGACACACCCCACCCCCTCGCTTATCTGTACGGTCATTTCTGAACAGGCTATAGCCCTGCAAGTTAACAGCCCAGTCATGGCTCTCATCCAGCCACGTCTCAGATATCCCCACCATGTCATAATTATGCTCCAACAACATTAGTTCTAATTCGTCCATTTTGTTGGCGAGGCTTCTGGCATTAGTATACATGCACTTGATGTTACTCTCTGTACCTCTATTCTTTCTTAAATTATTAACTGTTCTAACCCCACCCCCCATGCCACCGCCACCCCCAACTTCCTTATTTGTGCCCAGGTCTCTATCTGCACTATCTTCCCCTCCTATAAAATGAATACCCTCCCCCCCAATCCCTAGTTTAAACACTCCTCCAACCTTCTAACCATTTTCTCCCCCAGCACAGCTGCACCTTCCCCATTGAGGTGCAGCCCGTCCCTAGCGTAGAGCCTGTAGCCAACTGAGAAGTCGGACCAGTTCTGCAGGAACCCAAACCCCTCCTTCCTACACCAATTCTTAAGCCACTTATTAACCTCCCTAATCTCCCGTTGCCTCTCTGGCGTGGCACGTGGTACAGGCAGTATTTCGGAAAATACCACGTTGGAGGTCCTTGCTTTCAGCTTGCAGCCTAATTCCCTGAAATCATCTTTAAGGACCTTCCACCTACCTCTAACTTTGTCATTTGTGCCAATGTGCACCATGACCGCTGGGTCCTCACCAGCCCCTCCCAGTAATCTGTCCACCCGATCAGCGATGTGTCGGACTCGAGCGCCAGGTAGGCAGCACACCGTCCGACGATCCCTGTCTTTGTGACAGATTGCCCTATCTGTTCCCCTAATAATTGAGTCCCCCACTACCAGCACCTGTCTGGCCTGCCCTGCTCTCCTTTTTCCCTCCTTACTGGAGCAGTCACTCCTCCGGCTTTCAGAGGACATGCCTGGCTGCAGCAGTGCTACCCCTGTACTGGCACCCCCCTCATCTGCCAACTTAGCAAACTTATTGGGGTGTGCCAGATCAGGACTAGCCTCCCTGGCACTCTTCCCTCTACCCCGCCTTCTATCTGTCACCCAGCTAACTGCCACACTGTCCTGCAGCTCCATCCTACCATCCCCCTCCTCATCTATCCCATTGAGCGTCTGCTCTGTGAGCAGAAGACTCCTCTCCATATTGTCTATGGATCTCAGTGTTGCCAGCTGCACATTTAGATCCAGTATCTGGGTTTCCAAATGCACAATGTGCTCACATCTCGCACAACAGTATGCACCCTCGACCGGCTGGTCAAGGACTGCATACATGTGGCAGTAATTTTATTGCTAGATTATCTGTCAGTGCACGACTACAGGTTTACGTATGCATTTGTTTCGGCCTTTATATATTCATGTATGTCATATTGGACCGTTACATGTTTAGACAGGATACATTTTGTACATATATATAGCACTCCATGCAGTGTTGTTATTTCATGATATTTGTGCTTAGGGGTGGTGACTCATGGTTCTGTATCCAGACCTTTTTAAATGGTTTTATATGTTTGTCATGTTCTTTGAGGTGTAATTAAACATTTTTTGATATTTTCACATATTTCATGGGTGTGCATACCATTATTGGTCGAGTCTTTTTTCTTTTGTGTTTATACCATACTGTATAATGGCCACACAGTGCTCCATACTGTATAATGGCCACACATGATGCTCCATACTGTATAATGGCCCCACATGATGCTCAATACTGTATACTGTATAATGGCCACACATGATGTTCCATACTGTATAATGGCCACACATGATGCTCCCTACTGTATAATGGCCACACATAGTGCTCCATACTGTATAATGGCCACAAATAGTGCTCTATACTGTATAATGCTGTATGATGCTCCATACTGTATAATGGCCACACATGATGATCCATACTGTATAATGGCCACACATGATGTTCCATACTGTATAATGGCCACACATGATGCTCCCTACTGTATAATGGCCACACATAGTGCTCCATACTGCATAATGGCCACACAGTGCTCCATACTGTATAATGGCCACACAGGATGCTCAAAAATGCTGTATAATGGCCACACACGATGATCCATACTGTATAATGGCCACACAGTGCTCAATACTGTATAATAGCCACACAGTGCTCCAAACTGTATAATGGCCCCACATGATGCTGCGTACTGTATAATGGCCACACATGATGCTCCATACTGTATAATGGCCACACATGATGCTCAATACTGTATAATGGCCACACATGATGCTCCATACTGTATAATGGTCACACATGATGATCCATACTGTATAATGGCCACACATGATGCTCCCTACTGTATAATGGCCACACATAGTGTTCCATACTGTATAATGGCCACACATGATCCATACTGTATAATGGCCCCACATGATGCTCAATACTGTACAATGGCCACACATGATGCTCAATACTGTATAATGGCCACACATGATGCTCCATACTGTATAATGGCCACACATGATGATACATACTGTATAATGGCCACACATGATGATCCCTACTGTATAATGGCCACACATAGTGTTCCATACTGTATAGTGGCCCCACATGATGCTCCATACTGTATAATGGCCACACATGATGCTCCATACTGTGTAATGGCCACACATGATGCTGCGTACTGTATAATGGCCACACATGATGCTCCCTACTGTATAATGGCCACACATAGTGTTCCATACTGTATAGTGGCCACACATGATGCTCCATACTGTATAATGGCCATACATGATGATGCATATTGTATAATGGCCACACAAGATGCTCAATACTGTATAATGGCCACACATGATGCTCCAAACTGTATAATGGCCACACATGATGCTCCATACTGTATAATGGCCACACATGATGCTCCATACTGTATAATGGCCACACATAGTGCTCCATACTGTATAATGGCCACACATAGTGCCTCATACTGTATAATGGCCACACATAGTGCTCCATACTGTAAAATAGCCACACATGATGCTCCATACTGTATAATGGCCACACATGATGCTCCATACTGTATAATGGCCACACATAGTGCTCCATACTGTATAATGGCCACACATGATACTGCGTACAGTATATGGCCACAGATAGTTACTCCTACACAAGCAGCTGTGCTCCGTACACCTTGCACATACGGCTCGGCTCCGATCCGTACACCTCGTACACACCCGGCTCCGCTCCGCACACCACACACACGCGGCTCCGCTCCGCACACCTCGAACACACATGGCTCCACTCCATACATCTCACACACACACGGCTCTGCTCCTTACACCTCGTAGATGCACAGCTCGGCTCCGCACACCTCGTACACACACGGCTCTGCTCCGTACATCTCACACACATACGGCTCCGCTCCTTACACCCCGCACACATACAGCTCTGCTCCGTACACCTCGCACACACACGGCCCGGCTCTGTACACCTTGCACACACACGGCTCCGCTCCGTACACCTCATACACACCCGGCTCCGCTCCTTACGCATCATTCACACACGGCTCCTCTCTGTACACCTTGTACACACACGGCTCCTCTCTGTACACCTTGTACACACGTGGCTCCTCTCCGTACACCTCGTACACACGTGGCTCTGCTCCGCACACCTCATACACACCCAGCTCCGCTCCATACACCTCGTACACACACGGCTCTGCTCCATACACCTCGCACACACGGCTCTGCTCCATACACCTCGCACACACACAACTCTGCTCCATACACCTCGCACACACCCGGCTCCGCTCCGTACACCTCGTACACACACAGCTCTGCTCCTTACACCTCGTACACACACGGCTCCACTCTGTACACCTTATACACACACGGCTCTGCTACATCCACACTGTAAAACCCCTAATGACCCCACACATAAGCTTACCCTCGTCCAGCAGTAAGCACTGCATGCATACACGGAGGTCCCGATCATGTGACCCCTGACTCCTCCCCTCCTGTGACCTCATCACAGGTCCTGTGCGCACAGAGCAGCGGCAGCCATAAATGTGGTGTGCGGATCTCTGCGGTGGAGGTATCTGTGGCTCTGCAGTGCGGGACAAATACGGTCCCACCTGTGACCGCGAGACAGACTGTCAAAATCGGGACTGCCCCGCGGAACACTGGACGGTTGGGAGGTGTGATAATCGCGTACCTCTGGTTGTGACCTAGAACCCACAGCTTGAGGTACTCAGAGAAACTGCTAAAAAACTTCACCATATCCTACACAAGGATGACCGGCTAAAGACAATATTCAAAGACCCTCCCTCACTATGCTACAGGCAACCTCCAAATTTAAGAAACCTCATGATACCAAGTTCAGTGCCCTTAGATACACAAAGAGAATCTTATCACTGCAATGTGACGAGCTGTATAACCTGCCCTCATGTAGAGACCAAAGACAGGGTACAGACCCAACACACAGCAGGACTTTAAGATTCCCGGGACATTCACATATCCTTCTTCCAACGGTGGTGTACTTGATTCTGTGAACTATATTGTCTTATTGGGGGCCTCTATGTGGGAGAAACAGGACAAAAACTGAGAGCAAGGATGTGGTCTCATCGCCACACAATTACAGACAAAAAAAAACCATTTACCTGTGGCCAAACACTTCTGTAGTCTGGGCGCAAGATAAACAATATGAAAGATGTCATATTAAAAGGCAGTTTTAAATCACAAGAACATCCCAGGGTTTGGGAATACAAACGTATTAGAGTCTTTGATTCCATCCACACAGGACTAAGGCTAATTTCACACTAGCATTCGGAAGGCCTGCGGACGAAAGCCTTCTTCCTCCATGAAGCCCCCCCACTGCCGCACCTCTTCCTTCAGCTCCGCCTACGTCGGCATGCGTCCTGCGTACCCTATCTTTAACCCCTTAAGCCCCGAGGGTGGTTTGCACGTTAATGACCGGGCCAATTTTTACAATTCTGACCACTGTCCCTTTATTAGGTTATAACTCTGGAACGCTTCAACGGATCTTGGCAATTCTGACACTGTTTTCTCGTGAGATATTGTACTTCATGATAGTGGTAAAATTTATTTGATATAACTTGTGTTTATTTGTGAAAAAAATGGAAATTTGGCAAAAATTTTGAAAATTTCGCAATTTTCCAACTTTGAATTTTTATGCCCTTAAATCACAGAGATACATCACGCAAAATACTTAATAAGTAACATTTGCCACATGTCTACTTTACATCAGCACAATTTTGGAACCAAAATTTTTTTTTGTTAGGGAGTTATAAGGGTTAAAAGTTGACCAGCAATTTCTCATTTTTACAACACCATTTTGTTTTAGGGACCACATCTCATTTGAAGTCATTTTGAGGGGTCTATATGATAGAAAATAACCAAGTGTGACACCATTCTAAAAACTGCACCCCTTAAGGTGCTCAAAACCACATTCAAGAAGCTTATTAACCCTTCAGGTGTTTCACAGGAATTTTTGGAATGTTTAAATAAAAATGAACATTTAACTTTTTTCACACAAAATTTACTTCAGCTCCAATTTGTTTTATTTTACCAAGGGTAACAGGAAAAAATGGATGCCAAAAGATGTTGTACAATTTGTCCTGAGTATGCCGATACCCCATATGTGGGGGTAAACCACTTTTTGGGCACATGACAGAGCTCGGAAGCGAAGGAGCGCCATTTGACTTTTCAATGCAAAATTGACTGGAATTGAGATGGGACGCCATGTTGCGTTTGGAGAGCCCCTGATGTGCCTAAACATTGAAACCCCCCACAAGTGACACCATTTTGGAAAGTAGACCCTTAAGGAACTTATCTAGATGTGTGGTGAGCACTTTGACCCACCAAGTGCTTCACAGAAGTTTATAATGCAGAGCCGTAAAAATAAAAAATCATATTTTTTCACAAAAATGATCTTTTCGCCCCCATTTTTTTATTTTCCCAAGGGTAAGAGAAGAAATTGGACCCCAAAAATTGTTGTGCAATTTGTCCTGAGTACGCTGATACCCCATATGTGGGTGTAAACCATTGTTTGGGTGCATGGCAGAGCTCGGAAGGGAAGGAGCGCCATTTGACTTTTCAATGCAAAATTGACTGGAATTGAGATGGGACGCCATGTTGCGTTTGGAGAGCCCCTGATGTGCCTAAACATTGAAACCCCCCACAAGTGACACCATTTTGGAAAGTAGACTAGACCCCTTAAGGAACTTATCTTTATGTGTGGTGAGCACTTTGACCCAACAAGTGCTTCACAGAAGTTTATAATGCAGAGCCGTAAAAATAAAAAATCATATTTTTTCACAAAAATTATGTTTTCGCCCCCAATTTTTTATTTTCCCAAGGGTGAGAGAAGAAATTGGACCCCAAAAATTGTTGAGCAATTTGTCCTGAGTACGCTGATACCCCATATGTGGGTGTAAACCATTGTTTGGGTGCATGGCAGAGCTCGGAAGAGAAGGAGCGCCATTTGACTTTTCAATGCAAAATTGCTTGGAATTGAGATGGGACGCCATGTTGCGTTTGGAGAGCCCCTGATGTGCCTAAACATTGAAACCCCCCACAAGTGACACCATTTTGGAAAGTAGACCCCTTAAGGAACTTATCTAGATGTGTGGTGAGCACTTTGACCCAACAAGTGCTTCACAGAAGTTTATAATGCAGAGCCGTAAAAATAAAAAAATCATATTTTTTCACAAAAAATGATCTTTTCGCCCCAAATTTTTTATTTTCCCAAGGGTAATAGAAGAAATTAGACCACAAAAGTTGTTGTTCAATTTGTCCTGAGTACAACGATATCCCATATGTGGGGGTAAACCACTGTTTGGGCGCATAGCAGAGCTCGGAAGGGAAGGAGCGCCATTTGACTTTTCAATGCAAAATTGACTGGAATTGAGATAGGACACCATGTCGCGTTTGGAGAGCCCCTGATGTGCCTAAACATTAAAACCCCCCACAAGTGACACCATTTTGGAAAGTAGACCCCCTAAGGAACTTATCTTGATGTGTTTTGAGAGCTTTGAACCCCCAAGTGTTTCACTACAGTTTATAACGCAGAGCCGTGAAAATAAAAAAATTTTTTTTCAGATAAATTATATTTTAGCCCCCAGTTTTGTATTTTCACAAGGGTAACAGGATAAATTGGACTCCAAAAGTTGTTGTCCATTTGTCCTGAGTACGCTGATACCCCATATGTGGGGGGGGGGGACCACTGTTTGGGCGCATGGCAGAGCTCGGAAGGGAAGGAGCGCCATTTGGAATGCAGACTTAGATGGATTGGTCTGCACGCATCACGTTGCATTTGCAGAGCCCCTGATGTACCCAAACAGTACAACCCCCCACAAGTGACCCCATATTGGAAACTAGACCTCCCGAGGAACTTATATAGATGTGTTTTGAGAGCTTTGAACCCCCAAGTGTTTCACTACAGTTTATAACGCAGAGCCGTGAAACTAAAAATTCTTATTTTTTTTCAGAAAAATGATTTTTTAGCCCCCAGTTTTATATTTTCACAAGGGTAACAGGTTAAATTGGACCCCAAAAGTTGTTGTCCAATTTGTCCTGAGTACGCTGATACCCCATATGTGGGGGGGAACCACTGTTTGGGCGCATGGCAGAGCTCGGAAGGAAGGAGCGCCATTTGGAATGCAGACTTAAATGGATTGGTCAGCAGCCGTCACGTTGCATTTGCAGAACCCCTGATGTACCCAAACAGTACAAACCCCCCACAAGTGACCCCATATTGGAAACTAGACCTCCCGAGGAACTTATCTAGATGTGTTTTGAGAGCTTTGAACCCCAAAGTGTTTCACTACAGTTTACAACGCAGTGCCGTGAAAATAAAAAAATCCTTTTTTTCCCACAAAAATTATTTTTAGCCCCCCAAATTTTTATTTTCCCAGAGATAACAAGAGAACTTGGACCCCAAAAGTTGTTGTCCAATTTGTCCCGAGTACGCTGATGCGCCATATGTTGGGGTAAAGCCCTGTTTGGGCGCATGGGAGAGCTCGGAAGGGAACGAGCACTGTTTTACTTTTTCAACGCAGAATTGTCTGGAATTGAGATCGGACGCCATGTCGCGTTTGGAGAGCTCCTGATGTGCCTGAACAGTGGAAACTCCCCAATTCTACCTGAAACTAATCCAAACACACCCCTAACCCTAATCCCAACTGTAACCCTAACCACATCCCTAACCCTGACACACCCCTAATTCTAATCCCAACCCTAATCCCAACCGTAAATGTAATCCAAACCCTAACCCTAACTTTAGCCCCAACCCTAACTTTATCCCCAACCCTAACTTTAGCCCCAACCCTATCCCTAACTTTAGCCCCACCCTAACTTTAGCTCCAACCCTAGCCCCAACCCTAGCCCTAGCCCTAACCCTAGCCCTAACCCTAGCCCTAACTCTAGCCCTAACCCTAACCCTAGCCCTAATGGAAAAATGGAAATAAATACTTTTTTTAATTGTATTATTTTTCCCTAATTAAGGGGGTGATGAAGGGGGGTTTGATTTACTTTTATAGCGTTTTTATATCGGATTTTTATGATTGGCAGCTGTCACACACTAAAAGACGCTTTTTATAGCAAAAAAGTTTTGCGTCTCCACATTTTGAGACCTATAATTTTTCCGTATTTTGGTCCACAGAGTCATGTGAGGTCTTGTTTTTTGCGGGACGAGTTGACGTTTTTATTGGTAACATTTTCGGACATGTGACAGTTTTTGATCACTTTTTATTCCAATTTTTGTGAGGCAGAATGACCAAAAACCAGCTATTCATGAATTTCTTTTGGGGGAGGCGTTTATACCGTTCCACGTTTGGTAAAATTGATAAAGCAGTTTTATTCGTCGGGTCAGTACAATTACAGCGATATCTCATTTATATCATTTTTTTATGATTTGGCGCTTTTATACGATAAAAGCTATTTTATAGAAAAAATAATTATTTTGGCATCGCTTTATTCTGAGGACTATAACTTTTTTATTTTTTTTGGTTATGATGCTATATGGCGGCTCTTTTTTTGCGGGACAAGATGACGTTTTCAGCGGTACCATGGTTATTTATATACGTCTTTTTGATCGCGTGTTATTTCACTTTTTGTTCAGCGGTATGATAATAAAGCGTTGTTTTTTGGCTCGTTTTTTTTTTCTTACGGTGTTCACTGAAGGGGTTAACTAGTGGGACAGTTTTATAGGTTGGGTCGTTACGGACGCGGCGATACTAAAAGTGTGTACTTTTATTGTTTTTTTGGTTTTTTTTAGATAAAGAAATGTATTTATGGGAATAATAATTTTTTTTTTCTTCTTTATTTAGGAATTTTTTTTTATTATTTTTTTTTACACATGTGGAAATTTTTTTTTAAACTTTTTTACTTTGTCCCAGGGGGGGACATCACAGATCGCCGATCTGATAGTTTGCATAGCACTCTATCAGATCGGCGCTCTCACTCATATCGCTGCAGGCTGCAGCTTTCATCTGCAGCCTGCTCCGGACCCGGAAGTACTCCCTGCAGGACCCGGATGCAGCCCCACGGCCATTTTGGATCCGGGGCCTGCAGGGAGGAGACGCTCGGTACAAGGTGAGTACATTCCCTTTTACCGATCGTCTCAAGGAAGCACGCAGGGAGCCCCCTCCCTGCGCGATGCTTCCCTCTACCTCCGGTACACCGCGATCATGTTTGATCGCGGTGTGCCGGGGGTTAATGTGCCGGGGGCGGTCCGTGACCGCTCCTGGTGCATAGTGCCGGATGTCAGCTGCGATAGGCAGCTGACACCCAGCCGCGATCGGCCGCGCTCCCCCCGTGAGCGCGGCCGATCGGCTATGACGTACTATCCCGTCACTGGGAATTAAGTCCCAGGTCACCTTGACGGGATAGTACGTCATATGGGATTAAGGGGTTAACATTGGGTATGCAGGCAATGCGGATGTATGCGGATCCCTCAGCATGCGTCGTTTTGAAGCTGCGCCAACCGCAACAAAATCTAACATGTTGCATTTGACGCAGATCAGCGCAGGGTCAAGACGACGCATGCGGAGGCATCCGTATGGCCTGCGTACCCAATGTTAAAGGTAGAGTACGCAGGATGCATGCAGACGTAGGCGGAGCTGAAGGAAGAGGCGCAGCAGTGGGCGGGGCTTCACGGAGGAAGAAGGCTTTCATCCGCAGCCCTGCCGAATGCTAGTGTGAAACTAGCCTAAATCTGTCAGGAGGATTTATGACTCACTAGAGAATCTGAAAAATCTGCTCCAAAGAAGTTGAGGGCACCAGGCCTTTGATCTTACTTGGATATTGGGACTATAAAACTTTCACAGCACTAATCTAGCCTAATTAAGGATTCTTTCTCTGAGCTCAGTTTGTTTGTTTATTCAAAGGTTAATTTATTATACCATGCCCCTCTTTTTTTGCTGTTTGTGCATATAAATTTGTGTTTCTTCAGAAACTTTGTGTAATAATTATAGGGGATAACTCAGGAGACTCTTTGCGTGGAACTACAGGACACAGTTTTATAAGTGGTAAAGTCTATATTATCACACGGTGATTCAAACAGGTGCAGAGAGAAACTCAAAGGGGTTGTCCACTACTTTCAATTAACCCCCCAATGTCTCCCCACAGGGCCCATGATGAATTGTGCAAATACCTTCCGTTGCCTGTGAGCGGCGCTATGCTGGCGGCTGAGTCCGGGTCACGTGACCCCCAGGCTGCAGCCGCCGCTTATTTCCACCGACGTCGCGTCAATTTCCAGACTCTGGAAATTGACGTGACATCAGCAGCAGGCATGACCAGCCTCACAGTCAGCAGTCACTCATCAAGAGTGACTGGGCTGTGGGCGGCGCTGGTGGCTGCAGGGCTGTGCTGGGGGTGGGCGGGGCTAGGCAGGGATGTGCGGGCGGGGCTAGGCAGGGATGATTGTGCGGGCGCCGGGGGTCTGCGGGCCGGCGCCGGTATGTGCGGTGGTCTGCGTGCCGGCGCCGGGATGTGCGGGCGGTGCTGGGGTCTGCGGTGGGTCTGCTGGCCGCGCTGGGGTCTGCTGCGGGGCGGTGCGGTGGTGGTGGCGGCGGCGGGGGTGTCTCTGTATGCAGGCTTTGTCCGATGGGACTACAAGTCCCATCGGGCTCTGCCTGCTACAGTGACAGTAAGTGACACATTAGCCAATGATGGGACAGTAGTAGTCCCATCATCCGGCTAATGTGTTGAATGTAAAAAACAAAACAAAAAACACATATACAGTACATACAACACACACCATATGACATGTGACATCATGCAACGACATGTGACAAGTGGCAACATGCACCATGCGGCGACATGCAACATGCGATGACATGTGTTAGGGGTCGAGTTCCTGCCTCTGCACAGGGGGAATCTCGATCCATCTCCGCTGCGGTCTCCCATAATTCTCCTGCCGCAGTGGAGCCTGCTCAGCGGAGGCGTCGGTCCCAGCGTCATGCTCAGTCTGACACTGTGCGAAGGGTTACTGCTGTCCTTCCAGCTTCTGCCATTGTGGCCAGTACTGGTCAGCAGCGAGCAGACGTCTTTGGGACCAAGTCCTACTTTTCCTCTTCTGAGCATGCCCAGGGTAAGATCTCTCATTGGAGATCAAGGGTCACATGCTCAGGTACTGCAGCAAATCCTATTGGTCCTCTAGGAAGGTCCTGAAGGTGTTCTACGTCTGTGGCAGTCTCTCATTGGTGCTTCTAGGAAGGTCCTGTACTTGCTGCAGCTATAAGAGGTGCGCATGACCGCACGGCCATGTGCTAGTGTCAATTCATGTACGAGCTCAGCGCCAGTGTGGTCATGTTTGTGTGTGTATTCAGGGACCCGGCTGAAGTAAGCCCCTAGAATGCTGGCACCTCTGACGAGGAGTTTGTTGTGTGTGTATTCAGGGACCTGGCTGAAATAAGCCCCTAGAATGCTGGCACCTCCGGCGAGGAGTTTCGTGTGTGTGTATTCAGGGACCTGGCTGAAATAAGCCCCTAGAATGCTGGCACCTCCGGCGAGGAGTTTGGTGTGTGTGTATTCAGGGACCCGGCTGAAATAAGCCCCTAGAATGCTGGCACCTCCAGCGAGGAGCTGCGTGTTTACATTTGACTGCATGACCACCATCTGCTCTACTAAGTAGCTGTGTTCCTCTGTGAGCCAAACAGGGCACAGCGTTATCCTTGCTAACAGACTCTATGAAGTAACAGAGTCTGTTTATATTACTAAATTGTACCGCCATATCTAGCTGCAGGTGCTTTCCTACACGGTGGATCCCGGGTTGCGAACGCACCAACTTCTAATAAATATATATATTCGGTGCGTTCCGCCAACCCTAACAACATGCAACATGCAGCATACAATGACATATGACAAGCGACAACATGCAACATGCGATGACATGCAGCATGCACCATGCGGCAACATGCGACGACATGCACCATGTGGCGCCATTCACAATGCGACATGCAACATATGCCATGCAACATGCGATGACATGCAACATGCAGCATGCAATGACATGTGACATGCGACGACATGCAATATGCGACATGCGATGACATGCAGTATGCAACATGTGACGACATGCACCATGCAACATGTGACATGCAACATGCCACATACAGTACATACATACAGTGCATACATACAACATACATATAGACATACAGTACATATAACATAGAGTACATACTCACCATCACTTGTCACCTTGATCCCCGAAGCCAGTGTCATCTGTAAAAAATATTAAAATAATAAACACTATACTCCCTGATCCGCAGAAATCCAATTAAAACGACGATCTCTTTTCTAAGCCATAAGGGAGATAGATTGAACAATACGGGTTAGATGGACGCCATTATAGGGGTGCAAGTTGCCCCCTTCTATATCAGACTCCATAGTTCCTCCCCCTCCCCCCTTTTTTTCATCCTCTCTCCTCCCCCATATTCCTCTTCTTAGTCTCATTCTTTCCGTTCGTGTTTATACCATTATTACTTGGAGTGACCTAGCTCCTCTTGTTTGGGTCGCTCTCTTTCAGAGGATACCTCATATGTATCACCAAAGGTCCTACAGTCTCCCTGGATAGGGGATACCTACATCTGCCATGGATTTTTCTTTTCTTTTCAGATCTTGTTGGACTTGATTGAAAATGATTTTGACCTGAAAGTTATACTATTTCGGGACTTGTTGGTTACAGGTCTTGATATACAGTTGTATATGAGATTTCTTTTTGTACTCAATACTTTTTATGTTGTTGAATCCTTTGTTCCTTGTTTGTTTTGAAGTTCTTTTCAATAAAAAACAGATTAAACATAAAAGGACGATCTCCCGCGGAGAGCAGGAGCATCAGCTGATGCGACCGCTCTCCAGGGGCTCCAGGAATACAATGATGGAAGGTATCCTTCCACAATGTATTCCTCACAATGTATTCCTACGCCCCTGTGAGAAAATAGTCCCTAGTCTCACTTTATGCCATTGCTGTGTGAGAAATTTTCCCAGGCAGCAATTGCCATAAAGTGAGACTTTTGTCTCCTGTCAGTGTGTCACTGAGGGTCCTATAGAGCAGTGACATCACCCGATGTCACTGTTCTATAGGGGAGATCGTCGTGGGACACTCGTTATTAATTGGACTACGGCGGCAGGTAGTATACGGTTTATTATTTTACGTTTTTTGCAGGCGCTGAAGTATGGTAAGTATGGTTAAATGAAGAATATTAAAATTATTTTTTCCTAATGTGTGTGTTTTATTAACCCTTTTTTAGTACTGGATTAATAATGGATAGGCATCTTATTGACGCCTCTCCGTTATTAACCCGACTTAATGTCACCTTACAATAGCCAGGTGACATTAACCCCTTATTACCCCATATCCCACCGCTACACTGGAGTGGGAAGAGAGGGGCTAAGTGCCGGATTTGGCGCATCTTACAGATGCGCCATATCCAGGGCAGCTGCGGACTGGTATTTGTAGCCGGGGGGGGGACCAATATCCATGGCCCCTCTCTAGGCTATGAATATCAGCCCGCAGCTGTCTGCATAGCCTTTCTGGCTATAAAATATAGGGGGACCCCACATCATTTTTTGGGGGGGTCCCCCTAATTTAATAGCCAGTAAAGGCTACGCAGACAGCTGCGGGCTGATATTCATAGCAGGCTTCAAATATTGGCCCCCGGCCATCGGCTTTCCCCCTCTGGTGCAGAAAATTGCGCGGTCGCCCACGCCGTTTTTTTAATTAAATTAAACGCTCATTAACCCCTTAATCCCATACGACGTACTATCCCGTCAAGGTGACCTGGGACTTAATTCCCAGTGACGGGATAGTACGTCATATGCGATCGGCCGCGCTCACGTGGGTAGCGCGGCCGATCACGGCCGGGAGTCAGCTGCCTATCGCAGCTGACATCCGGCACTATCACGGACCGCCCCCGGCACATCGCGATCAAACATGATCGCAGTGTACTGGCGGTACAGGGAAGCATCGCGCAGGGAGCGATGTACTCACCTTGTACCGAGCATATCCTCCCTGCAGTCCCCGGATCCAAAATGGCCACGGGGCTGCATCTGGGTCCTGCAGGGAGTACTTCCGGGTCCGGAGCAGGCTGCAGAGCAGCCTGCTCCGATGAAAGTATGATCGCCGATCTGACAGAGTGCTGTGCAAACTGTCAGATCGGCGATCTGTGATGTCCCCCCCTGGGACAAAGTAAAAAAGTAAAAAAAAAAAAATTTCCACATGTGTAAAAAAAATAAATAATAATAATTCCTAAATAAAGAAAAAAAATTATTCCCATAAATACATTTCTTTATCTAAAAAAAACCAAAAAAAACAATAAAAGTACACATATTTAGTATCGCCGCGTCCGTAATGACCCAACCTATAAAACTGTCCCACTAGTTAACCCCTTCAGTGAACACCATAAGAAAAAAAAAAAACGAGCCAAAAAACAACGCTTTATTATCATACCGCCGAACAAAAAGTGGAATAACACGTGATCAAAAAGACGGATATAAATAACCATGGTACTGCTGAAAACGTCATCTTGTCCCGCAAAAAACGAGCTGCCATACAGCATAATAAGCAAAAAAATAAAAAAGTTATAGTCCTCAGAATAAAGCGATGCCAAAATAATTATTTTTTCTATAAAATAGCTTTTATCGTATAAAAGCGCCAAAACATAAAAAATGATATAAATGAGGTATCACTGTAATCGTACTGACCCGAAGAATAAAACTGCTTTATCAATTTTACCAAACGTGGAACGGTATAAACGCCTCCCCCAAAAGAAATTCATGAATAGCTGGTTTTTGGTTATTCTGCCTCACAAAAATCGGAATAAAAAGTGATCAAAAACTGTCACGTGTCTGAAAATGTTACCAATAAAAACGTCAACTCGTCCCGCAAAAAACAAGACCTCACATGACTCTGTGGACCAAAATTTGGAAAAGTGATAGCTCTCAAAATGTGGTAAAGCAAAAAATATTTTTTTCAATAAAAAGCGTCTTTCAGTGTGTGACGGCTGCCAATCATAAAAATCAGCTAAAAAACCCGCTATAAAAGTAAATCAAACCCCCCTTCATCACCCCCTTAGTTAGCGAAAAATAGAAAAATTAAAAAAATGTATTTATTTCCATTTTCCCATTAGGGCTAGGGTTAGGGTTAGGGTTATTGTTAGGGCTAGGGTTAGGGTTAGGGCTAGGGTTAGGGTTAGAGCTAGGGTTAGGGCTAGGGTTAGGGCTAGGGTTAGGGCTAGGGTTGGAGCTAAAGTTAGGGTTGGGGCTAAAGTTAGGGTTGGGGCTAAAGTTAGGGTTAGGGTTAGGGTTGGGGCTAAAGTTAGGGTTAGGGTTTGGATTACATTTACGGTTGGGATTAGGGTTGGGATTAGAGTTAGGGGTGTGTCAGGGTTAGGGGTGTGGTTAGGGTTACCATTGGGATTAGGGTTAGGGGTGTGTTTGGATTAGGGTTTCAGGTAGAATTGGGGAGTTTCCACTGTTTAGGCACATCAGGGGCTCTCCAAACACGACATGGCATCCGATCTCAATTCCAGCCAATTCTTCGTTGAAAAAGTAAAACAGAGCTCCTTCCCTTCCGCGCTCTCCCGTGCGCACAAACAGGGGTTTACCCCAACATATGGGGTATCAGCGTACTCGGGACAAATTGGTCAACAACTTTTGGGGTCGAAGTTCTCTTGTTATCCTTGGGAAAATAAAAATTTGGGGGGCTAAAAATCATTTTTGTGGGAAAAAAAAGGATTTTTTATTTTCACGGCTCTGCGTTGTAAACTGTAGTGAAACACTTGGGGGTTCAAAGTTCTCACAACACATCTAGATAAGTTCCTTGGGAGGTCTAGTTTCCAATATGGGGTCACTTGTGGGGGGTGTCTACTGTTTGGGTACATCAGGGGCTCTGCAAATGCAACGTGATGCCTGCAGACCAATCCATCTAAGTCTGCATTCCAAATGGCGCTCCTTCCCTTCCGAGCTCTGCCATGCGCCCAAACAGTGGTTCCCCCTCACATATGGGGTATCAGCGTACTCAGGACAAATTGGACAACATCTTTTGGGGTCCAATTTATCCTGGTTTCCTTGTGAAAATACAAAACTAGGGGCTAAAAAATCATTTTTCTAAAAAAAAAAATAAATAATTTTTATTTTCACGGCTCTGCGTTATAAACTGTAGTGAAACACTTGGGGGTTCATAGCTCTCAAAACACATCTAGATAAGTTCCTTAGGGGTCTACTTTCCAAAATGGTGTCACTTGTGGGGGGGTTTTAATGTTTAGGCACATCAGGGGCTCTCCAAACGCGACATGGTGTCCCATCTCAATTCCAGTCAATTTTGCATTGAAAAGTCAAACGGCGCTCCTTCCCTTCCGAGCTCTGTCATGCTCCCAAACAGTCGTTTACCCCCACATATGGGGTATCAGCGTATTCAGGACAAATTGCACAACAACTTTTATGGTCCAATTTCTTCTTTTACCCTTGGGAAAATAAAAAATTGGGGGCGAAAATATCATTTTTGTGAAAAAATATTTTTTATTTTTACGGCTCTGCATTATAAACTTCTGTGAAGCACTTGTTGGGTCAAAGTGCTCACCACACATCTAGATAAGTTCCTTAAGGGGTCTAATTTCCAAAATGGTGTCAACTTGTGGGGGGTTTCAATGTATAGGCACATCAGGGGCTCTCCAAACGCAACATGGCGTCCCATCTTAATTCCAGTCAATTTTGCATTGAAAAGTAAAATGTTGCTCCTTTCCTTCCGAGCTCTGCCATGCGCCCAAATAGTGGTTTACCTCCACATATGGGGTATCAGCGTACTCAGGACAAATTGTACAACAACCTTTTGGGTCCATTTTCTCCTGTTACCCTTGGTAAAATAAAACAAATTGGAGCTGAAATAAATTTTGTGTGAAAAAAGTTAAATGTTCATTTTTATTTAAACATTCCAAAACTTCCTGTGAAACACCTGAAGGGTTAATAAACTTCTTGAATGTGGTTTTGAGCACCTTGAGGGGTGCAGTTTTTAGAATGGTGTCACAATTTGTTATTTTCTATCATATAGACCCCTCAAAATGACTTCAAATGAGATGTGGTCCCTAAAAAAAAATGGTGTTGTAAAAATCAGAAATTTCTGGTCAACTTTTAACCCTTATAACTCCCTAACTAACTAAAAAAAATTTTGGTTCCAAAATTGTGCTGATGTAAAGTAGACATGTGGGAAATGTTACTTATTAAGTATTTTGCGTGACATATCTCTGTGATTTAAGGGCATAAAAATTCAAAGTTAGAAAATTGCGAAATTTTCGACAAATTTCCGTTTTTTTTCACAAATAAACGCAAGTTATATCGAATAAATTTTACCACTAACATGAAGTACAATTTGTCACAAGAAAACAATGTCAGAATCGCCAAGATCCATTGAAGCGTTCCAGAGTTATAACTGTTGTGAATTCCGTTCTCGGACTCCCTCCTGTTGTCATGAATGGTACTTCGGTGAGTTCTGTCCTTGGACTCCCTCTGGTGGCTTTGAGTGGAACTGCTGGTCCTTGAGGTTGGCTTGCTCAGCTGCTCTCGTTTATTGCTATGCTGGCTTCCCTATTTAACTCCACTCTGATCGTTACTTCATGCCAGCTGTCAATGTCTCAGTATTGGTTCAGATCTCTCTTGGACTTCTCTGATGACCTGTCTACTCCAGCAGAAGCTAAGTCCCTGCTAGTTCATTTGTTGTTACTGCTTCCTGAATATATTTCTTGTACTGCTAAATTCTAGTCCAGCTTGCTATCATGATACTTCCTTGCTAGCTGGAAGCTCTGGGGGTGCAGAGTTGCACCTCCACACCGTGAGTCGGTGTGGAGGTCTTTTTGCATACTCTGCGTGGTTTTTTGTAGTTTTTGTGCTGACCGCATAGTTCCCTTTTCTATCCTCTGACTATTTGGTGAAGACTGGCCTCCTTTGCTGAAACCTGTTTCATTCCTGTGTTTGTGACTTTCCTCTTAACTCACAGTCAATATATGTGGGGGGCTGCCTTTTCCTTTGGGGAATTTCTCTGAGGCAAGGTAAGGCTTCTATTTCTATCTTTAGGGGTAGTTAGCTCTTAGGCTGTGAAGAGGCGTCTAGGGAGAGTTAGGTACGCTCCACGGCTATTTCTAGTGTGTGTGATAGGAGTAGGGTTTGCGGTCAGCAGAGTTCCCACTTCCCCAGAGCTTGTCCCTATTTCTAGTTTAACCATCAGGTCATTCTCCTAACCACCAGGTCCATAACAGTACAGCTGGCCCACAAAGTGTTAATGCATCTGAAAAGAGGGATAAGAGAAGTTCTGAACCCATTTTTTTTTCTTTGCAGTGTGTTTTGTCTTTCTTTTCCCCTTAACCTCTGGGTGGTTCAGGACTCAGGTGTAGATATGGATTTTCAAGGTTTGTCCTCTTGTGTGGATCAACTCGCTGCAAGGGTACAAAGTATTCAAAATTATGTGGTTCAGAATCCGATGTTAGAGCCTAGAATTCCAATGCCTGATTTGTTTTCTGGGGATAGATCTAAGTTTCTGAATTTCAAAAATAATTGCAGACTGTTTCTTGCTTTGAAACCTCGCTCCTCTGGTGACTCCATTCAGCAAGTAAAAATTATTATTTCTTTGTTACGTGGCGACCCTCAAGACTGGGCATTCTCCCTTGCGCCAGGAGATCCTGCATTGCTTAATGTAGATGTGTTTTTTCTGGTGCTTGGATTGCTTTATGACGAACCGAATTCAGTGGATCAGGCAGAGAAAATCTTGCTGGCTCTGTCTCAGGGTCAGGATGAAGCAGAGGTATATTGCCAGAAGTTTAGGAAGTGGTCTGTACTTACTCAATGGAATGAGTGTGCCCTGGCAGCAATTTCAGAAAGGGTCTTTCTGAAGCCCTTAAGGATGTTATGGTGGGGTTCCCCACGCCTGCTGGTCTGAATGAATCAATGTCCTTGGCCATTCAAATTGATCGGCGTTTGCGCGAGCGCAAAGTTGTGCACCATTTGGCGGTGTCCTCTGAGCAGAGGCCTGAGCTTATGCAATGTGATAGGACTTTGACCAGAACTGAACGGCAAGAACACAGATGTCAGAATGGGCTGTGTTTTTACTGTGGTGATTCCACTCATGCTATCTCTGATTGTCCTAAGCGCACTAAGCGGTTCGCCAGGTCTGTCACCATTGGTACTGTACAGCCTAAATTTCTTTTGTCTGTTACTCTGATTTGCTCTTTGTCGTCCTACTCTGTTATGGCATTTGTGGATTCGGGCGCTGCCCTGAATTTGATGGACTTGGAGTTTGCCAGGCGCTGTGGTTTTTTCTTGGAGCCTTTGCAGTATCCTATTCCTTTAAGGGGAATTGATGCTACGCCTTTGGCCAAGAATAAACCTCAGTACTGGACTCAGATGACCATGTGCATGGCTCCTGCACATCAGGAAGATATTCGCTTTTTGGTGTTGCATAATTTGCATGATGTGGTCGTATTTGGTTTGCCATGGCTACAGGTTCATAATCCAGTATTGGATTGGAAATCAATGTCTGTGTCTGTTGGGGATTTGGTTTGGTTGTCTTCTCGTTATGTTCCTATGAAGGTTTCTTCTCCTAAGTTTAAGCCTCGTTTCATTGGTCCTTATAAGATTTCTGAAATTTTCTGAAATTCTCAATCCTGTGTCATTTCGTTTGGTCCTTCCAGCTTCTTTTGCCATCCATAATGTGTTCCATAGGTCGTTGTTGCGGAGATATGTGGCGCCTATGGTTCCCTCCGTTGATCCTCCTGCTCCGGTGTTGGTCGAGGGGGAGTTGGAGTATGTGGTAGAGAAGATTTTGGATTCTCGTATTTCAAGACGGAAGCTTCAGTACCTGGTTAAGTGGAAGGGCTATGGTCAGGAGGATAATTCCTGGGTTGTTGCCTCCGATGTCCATGCTGCCGATTTAGTTCGTGCCTTTCATTTGGCTCGTCCTGATCGGCCTGGGGGCCCTGGTGAGGGTTCGGTGACACCTCCTCAAGGGGGGGTACTGTTGTGAATTCCGTTCTCGGACTCCCTCCTGTGGTCATGAATGGTACTTCGGTGAGTTCTGTCCTTGGACTCCCTCTGGTGGCTTTGAGTGGAACTGCTGGTCCTTGAGTGTTGTGAACTCCGTTTTCAGGCTCCCTCTTGTGGTCACAGATGGTATTGTGTGACTTTGGTTTTTTGGCTCCCCCTGGTGGTTTGGTTTATTATCCTGCGGGTCTGGCTGGATCAGCTGCCTCGTTATTCACCAGGGAGGCTCCTATTTAGCTCTGCTTCACTTCCACTTGTTGCCGGCTGTCAATGTATTCAGTGCTATTCTGATTACTCCTGATTATCTCGTTTTCTGCCTCTTCAGGATAAGCTAAGTTCTGTTTGAATATTTTTTGCTCATCTGCCTGCAATATGATTTCTGTGTATGATGAGTCTAGTCCAGCTTGCTAACATGTGATTTCTTTTTGCTGGTAAGCTCTGGGGTACGGAGTTGCTTCCCCCACACCGTTAGTTGGTGCGGGGGCTCGAGCAATCTCTGCGTGGATATTTTGAATAGGGTTTTTTATTGACCGCACAGTGCCCTTCCTATTTTCTGCTATCTAGTATTAGCGGGCCTCATTTGCTAAATCTGATTTCATCTCTGCGTTTGTGCTTTCCCCTTAACTCACCGTTAATATTTGTGGGGGGCTATTCTATATCTTTGGGGTCATTCCACTGAGGCAAGAGAGGACTTTCTTTCCCTCCAGGAATAGTCAGTTTCTCAGGCCGTGAAGAGACGTCTAGGATTTTTAGGTAACGTTCCACGGCTGCCTATAGTTGTGTGCGGATAGGATCAGGTTGCGGTCAATCTAGTTACCACTTCCCCAGAGCTAGTAGTCTGTTCAGTTACTTAGCTAGTCCGACCTGCGATCCTTGCCACTAGGATCATAACAGTACAGCCGGCCGGTAAAGTGTTAATTGCATGGCAGAAGCAGGAGAAAAGAAGCTTGGAGATATTTTTTTTTTTTCTTTTGCTGCCGTGTGTCTAGCTGCTGTGTGTCTGGCTTCTCTCCTCCTCTTAATCTTGGTGTGGCTCTGAGTTCAGCTGCTGATATGGATATCCAGGGTTTAGCCTCCAGTGTAGATCATCTTGCTGCAAGGGTACAAAGTATTCAGGATTTTGTTGTGCACAGTCCTATGTCAGAGCCTAGAATACCTATTCCGGAGTTGTTTTCTGGAGATAGATCTAGGTTCCTGAATTTTAAGAACAATTGCAAGTTGTTTCTTTCTTTGAAACCTCGTTCCTCTGGGGATTCTGTTCAGCAAGTTAAGATTATTATTTCTTTCTTGCGTGGCGAATGGAAGATTGGGCTTTCGCATTGGCTCCAGGGGATCCTGCATTGCTCAGTGTGGATGCGTTTTTTCTGGCCCTTGGATTGCTCTATGAGGAACCTAATCTTGAGAACCAGGCTGAAAAAGTGTTGTTGGCCCTCTCTCAGGGGCAAGATGATGCAGAGGTGTACTGCCAGAAATTTCGGAAATGGTCGGTGCTTACTCAATGGAATGAGTGTGCCCTGGCTGCAAATTTCAGAAAAGGTCTTTCTGAAGCCATTAAGAATGTCATGGTGGGGTTCCCTACGCCTGCAGGTCTGAATGAGTCAATGACTCTGGCCATTCAGATTGATCGGCGTTTGCGGGAGCGCAAACCTGCGCACCATTTGGCGGTGTCTTCTGAACAGACACCTGAGTCTATGCAATGTGATAGAATTCTGACCAGAAGTGAACGGCAAAATTATAGACGGCAAAATGGGTTGTGCTTTTACTGTGGTGACTCAGCTCATGTTATCTCAGCATGCTCTAAGCGCACAAAAAAGATTGATAAATCTGTCACCATCGGTACTTTACAGCCTAAGTTTATTTTGTCTGTTACCCTGATTTGTTCCCTGTCATCTTACCCGGTTATGGCTTTTGTGGATTCAGGTGCTGCCCTGAGTCTGATGGATTTGTCATTTGCCAGGCGCTGTGGTTTTGTTTTGGAGCCTTTAAAATTCCCTATTCCACTAAGGGGAATTGATGCTACACCATTGGCTACGAATAAACCTCAGTACTGGACACAAGTGACCATGTGCATGACTCCTGTTCATCAGGAGGTGATTCGCTTTCTTGTATTTCATAATTTGCATGATGTTGTCGTGTTGGGCCTGCCATGGTTGCAGACTCATAATCCAGTCCTGGATTGGAAAGCAATGTCTGTGTCAAGTTGGGGTTGTCAGGGAATTCATGGCGACGCTCCTGTGGTGTCAATTGCTTCATCCACTCCTTCTGAGGTCCCTGCGTTTTTGTCAGATTACCAGGATGTATTTGATGAGCCCAAACTCAGTTCTCTACCTCCTCATAGGGATTGTGATTGTGCTATAAATTTGATTCCTGGTAGTAAGTTTCCTAATGGACGACTTTTCAATTTGTCAGTGCTGGAGCATGCTGCTATGCGGAGTTATATAAAGGAGTCTTTGGAGAAAGGACTTGTTCGCCCCTCCTCCTCCCCTCTTGGTGCGGGGTTCTTTTTTGTGGCTAAGAAGGATGGTTCCTTGAGACCTTGTATTGATTATCGCCTTCTAAACAAAATCACGGTCAAATTTCAGTATCCTTTGCCATTGTTATCTGATCTGTTTGCTCGCATTAGGGGGTCTAGTTGGTTCACCAAGATAGATCTTCGTGGTGCGTATAACCTTGTGCGTATTAAGCAGGGTGATGAATGGAAAACTGCATTTAATACGCCCGAAGGCCATTTTGAGTACTTGGTGATGCCTTTTGGACTTTCTAACGCTCCTTCTGTATTTCAGTCCTTTATGCACGACATCTTCCGCGAATATCTGGATAAATTTATGATTGTGTATCTGGATGATATTCTGGTTTTTTCGGATGATTGGGAGTCCCATGTTAAGCAGGTCAGGATGGTGTTTCAGGTCCTGTGTGCCAATGCTTTATTTGTGAAGGGCTCAAAATGTCTTTTTGGAGTCCAGAAGGTCTCTTTTTTGGGTTTCATTTTTTCTCCTTCTGCTATTGAGAAGGACCCAGTCAAGGTTCAGGCTATTCATGACTGGACTCAGCCTACATCTGTTAAGAGTCTTCAGAAGTTCTTGGGTTTTGCTAATTTTTACCGTCGCTTCATCGCTAATTTTTCTGGTGTTGTTAAGCCATTTACGGATTTGACCAAGAAGGGTTTTGATGTTACTAATTGGTCTTCTGCGGCTGTGGAGGCCTTTCGGGAGCTGAAGCGCCGGTTTTCTTCGGCTCCGGTCTTATGTCAGCCAGACGTCTCCCTTCCTTTCCAGGTCGAGGTTGATGCTTCTGAGATTGGAGCGGGGGCTGTTTTGTCGCAGAGAAGCTCTGATGGCTCTGTGATGAAGCCATGTGCTTTCTTTTCAACAAAGTTTTCGCCTGCCGAGCGGAATTATGATGTTGGTAATCGGGAGTTGTTGGCTATGAAGTGGGCATTTGAGGAGTGGCGACATTGGCTCGAGGGAGCTAAGCATCGTGTGGTGGTCTTGACTGATCACAAAAATCTGATTTACCTCGAGTCGGCCAAGCGGCTGAATCCTAGACAGGCTCGTTGGTCGTTGTTTTTCTCTCATTTTGATTTCGTGGTCTCATACCTGCCTGGTTCGAAGAATGTGAAGGCTGATGCTCTTTCTAGGAGTTTTGTGCCTGACTCTCCTGGTGATTCAGAGCCAGCTGGTATCCTCGGAGAGGGGGTGATTTTGTCTGCCATCTCCCCAGATTTGCGACGAGTGCTGCAGGAGTTTCAGGCGGATAGACCTGACCGTTGTCCACCGGAGAGACTGTTTGTCCCGGATAGATGGACCAGCAGAGTTATTTCCGAGGTTCATTCTTCGGTGTTGGCAGGCCATCCTGGGATTTTTGGTACCAGGGATTTGGTGGCTAGGTCCTTCTGGTGGCCTTCCTTGTCGCGGGATGTGCGTTCCTTTGTGCAGTCTTGTGGAATTTGTGCTCGGGCTAAGCCTTGCTGTTCTCGTGCCAGTTGGTTCCTCTGTTTTTTCAAAATGTGGTTCGTTTGCACGGGATCCCTGAAAATATTGTTTCCGACAGAGGATCCCAGTTTGTGTCTAGATTTTGGCGGACCTTTTGTGCTAAGATGGGCATTAATTTGTCTTTTTCGTCGGCCTTCCATCCTCAGACGAATGGCCAAACCGAGCGCACTAATCAGACTTTGGAAACCTATTTAAGATGTTTTGTTTCTGCTGATCAGGACGACTGGGTGACTTTTTTGCCATTGGCCGAGTTTGCCCTTAATAATCGGGCTAGTTCTGCTACTTTGGTTTCGCCTTTTTTTTGTAATTCAGGGTTTCATCCTCGTTTTTCCTCGGGTCAGGTGGAGCCTTCTGACTGTCCTGGAGTGGATGTTGTGGTGGATAGGTTGCATCAGGTTTGGAATCATGTGGTGGACAATTTGAAGCTGTCACAAGAGAAGGCTCAGCGCTTTGCCAACCGCCGTCGCTGTGTGGGTCCCCGACTTCGCGTTGGGGATTTGGTGTGGTTGTCTTCTCGCTTTGTTCCTATGAAGGTCTCCTCTCCTAAGTTTAAGCCTCGGTTTATCGGTCCTTATAAGATTTTGGAAGTCCTTAACCCTGTGTCATTTCGTTTGAACCTCCCGGCATCGTTTGCTATTCATAATGTATTCCATCGGTCGTTGTTGCGGAGGTATGTGGTGCCTGTGGTTCCTTCGGTTGAGCCTCCTGTCCCTTTGCTGGTTGAGGGAGAATTGGAATACGTGGTGGAGAAGATCTTGGATTCTCGTATTTCTAGACGGAGGCTTCAGTATTTGGTTAAGTGGAAAGGCTATGGTCAGGAGGATAATTCCTGGGTTGTCGCCTCTGATGTTCATGCGGCCGATTTGGTTCGTGCCTTCCATGTGGCTCACCCTGATCGCCCTGGGGGCTTTGATGAGGGTTCGGTGACCCCTCCTCAAGGGGGGGTACTGTTGTGAACTCCGTTTTCAGGCTCCCTCTTGTGGTCACAGATGGTATTGTGTGACTTTGGTTTTTTGGCTCCCCCTGGTGGTTTGGTTTATTATCCTGCGGGTCTGGCTGGATCAGCTGCCTCGTTATTCACCAGGGAGGCTCCTATTTAGCTCTGCTTCACTTCCACTTGTTGCCGGCTGTCAATGTATTCAGTGCTATTCTGATTACTCCTGATTATCTCGTTTTCTGCCTCTTCAGGATAAGCTAAGTTCTGTTTGAATATTTTTTGCTCATCTGCCTGCAATATTATTTCTGTGTATGATGAGTCTAGTCCAGCTTGCTAATATGTGATTTCTTTTTGCTGGTAAGCTCTGGGGTACGGAGTTGCTTCCCCCGCACCGTTAGTTGGTGCGGGGGCTCGAGCAATCTCTGCGTGGATATTTTTAATAGGGTTTTTTATTGACCGCACAGTTCCCTTCCTATTTTCTGCTATCTAGTATTAGCGGGCCTCATTTGCTAAATCTGATTTCATCTCTGTGTTTGTGCTTTCCCCTTAACTCACCGTTAATATTTGTGGGGGGCTATTCTATATCTTTGGGGTCATTCCACTGAGGCAAGAGAGGACTTCCTTTCCCTCCAGGAATAGTCAGTTTCTCAGGCCATGAAGAGACGTCTAGGATTTTTAGGTAACGTTCCACGGCTGCCTATAGTTGTGTGCGGATAGGATCAGGTTGCGGTCAATCTAGTTACCACTTCCCCAGAGCTAGTAGTCTGTTCAGTTACTTAGCTAGTCCGACCTGCGATCCTTGCCACTAGGATCATAACACTTGAGGTTGGCTTGCTCAGCTGCTCTCGTTTATTGCTATGCTGGCTTCCCTATTTCCACTCTGATCGTTACTTCATGCCAGCTGTCAATGTCTCAGTATTGGTTCAGATCTCTCTTGGACTTCTCTGATGACCTGTCTACTCCATCAGAAGCTAAGTCCCTGCTAGTTCATTTGTTGTTACTGCTTCCTGAATACATTTCTTGTACTGCTAAATTCTAATCCAGCTTGCTATCATGATATTTCCTTGCTAGCTGGAAGCTCTGGGGGTGCAGAGTTGCACCTCCACACCGTGAGTCGGTGTGGAGGTCTTTTTGCATACTCTGCGTGGTTTTTTGTAGTTTTTTTGTGCTGACCGCATAGTTCCCTTTTCTATCCTCTGACTATTTAGTGAAGACTGGCCTCCTTTGCTGAAACCTGTTTCATTCCTGTGTTTGTGACTTTCCTCTTAACTCACAGTCAATATATGTGAGGGGCTGCCTTTTCCTTTGGGGAATTTCTCTGAGGCAAGGTAAGGCTTCTATTTCTATCTTTAGGGGTAGTTAGCTCTTAGGCTGTGAAGAGGCGTCTAGGGAGAGTTAGGTACGCTCCACGGCTATTTCTAGTGTGTGTGATAGGAGTAGGGTTGGCGGTCAGCAGAGTTCCCACTTCCCCAGAGCTTGTCCCTATTTCTAGTTTAACCATCAGGTCATTCCGGGTGCTCCTAACCACCAGGTCCATAACATATAACCTCATAAAGGGACAGTGGTCAGAATTGTAAAAATTGGCCCGGTCATTAACGTGCAAACCACCCTCGGGGCTTAAGGGGTTAAGGCCCTTTTCACACTTGCGTCGGTACGGGTCCGTCGCTATACATAGATGTATCTATCCATATATCTGGCTGCTTTCACACATCAGGTTTTTTTCTCATAGAGTTGTATTAGCGCCGGATTGCGCCTGATGGCCACACGTTTCATCCGTTTTTTGCCAGATTCGTCAAAAAAGCTGTTTCCGCCGGACGGAAAACACACACAGAGGAACGTTTTTTCTGTCCGGCAAAAAAACACACAGCGACGGATCCGGCAAAAAAACGTATGAAACTGAGATGTGAAATGATGAATCCGGCCTCCGAATCCGTTTTTTCATGCATGTTTCCATTCAAATCATGCACATTTTCCGTTTATTTATTTATTTCCAAAAACTGCATCAAAACCGCGCAAAAACCGCACCAAAAACAGCATCAAAACTGCACCAAAAACTGCATCAAAACTGCACCAAAAAAATGCATCAAAACCTGGTGCAGTTTTGGTGCGGTTTTGATGCAGTTTTTGGTGCGGTTTTGATGCAGTTCTTGGTGCGGTTTTGATGCAGTTTTTGGTGCAGTTTTGGTGCGGTTTTGATGGAGTTTTTTGTGCGGTTTTGATGCTGTTTTTTGTGCAGTTTTGATGCAGGTTTTGGTGCGGTTTTGGTGCAGTGTTGATACAATTTTGGTGCGGTTTTGATGCAGTTTTTGGTGCAGTTTTGATGCGTTTTTTATGCAGTTTTTTGTGGGGTTTTGATGCATTTTTTAATTCGCTTTTGGTGTGGTTTTTGCGCATTTATTATGCGTTTTGGTGCGTTTTTGAAAGCTAAATAAAGATGTATTATTGAACAAAAAAAAAGATTTGTGATTATTGTCCAACCTCCTCTTTTACATTTGTCCAACCCACACTCCATTACACACACAGATAGACATATAGATGATAGATGAAATGGATGAACAGATCTACATATAGATAGATCTATAGATGCATACATCTATCTATTCCTATATCTATCTATAGATATATCTGGATAGATATATCTATTGATAAATGTATGGATAGCGTAGGGTGTGTCCACTGTCCAGATTACATCCGAATTAGCTGCAGATTGGATGCTGCGTACTTGTAGTCCCAGTGGATGATGCCTGCACACACACACCCCAAAAGACCCCCCGCACAGCCCCGCACACACCCGAACAGTCCCGCACACACCCGAACAGTCCTGCTCACACCCGAACAGCCAGGCACACACCCGAACAGTCCCGCACACACCCGAACAGCCCCGCACACACACGAACAGTCCCGCACACATCCGAACAGCCTGCAGACCCAGCACACACATACACGCACACAGTCACCGCCCACACACTTCCCTCCTCCCGAACTGCAGCGTTTCTCGGACCCACATCCGCAGCAAAACTGCAGATCTTTTTAACATCTGCGGTTTTGCTGCGGATGTGCCCGACTCAATGAAAGTCTAAGGGTGCATAAACGCTGCAGTTCCGCACAAAAGAAGTGACATACTGCGAGAAAAAAAAGCTGCATTTGGTGCGGCTTTTTCCGCAGCATGTGCACAACAAGTCTGCGGCTCCCATAGATTTACATTGGTTGTGCACTACACTGCGGATTTGATGCAATTCTGTGCGGCAAAAAAACGCTGCAGATCTGCAATCAAATCCGCAACATGTGCACACAGCCTTAGCATTTAGTGAACCTAGCAAAACAACCAAGCAAAAAACAAGTGTGGGATTGCACTTTATTTGCAATTTCATTGCACTTTGAATTTTTTTCACATTTTCTGTTACACGACATGCTAAAACCAATGGTGTCGTTCAAAAGTAGAACTTGTCCTGCAAAAAATAAGCCCTCACATGGCCATATTGACAGAAAAATTATTGCTCTGGAAAGAAGGGGAGCGATAAACGAAAAAAGCTCCAGGGGTGAAGGGGTTTAGAAACATGGATATGGACATATCTATGGAAATAGACATAGATATATAGATATATCTGTATGTATTCATCTATCTATCTATCTATCTATCTATCTATCTATCTATCTATCCATCTATCTGTGTGTAATGGAGTGTGGGTTGGACAAATGTAAAAGAGGAGGTTGGACAGAAATGACATCACAAATCTTTTTGAAGATAGAGGAGGGAGGGGTTGGGGTGTGTTTTGGAGTGGGTGTGCCAGGTGCAGAGTTACAGGCGAGTTCAATGCATCATGGAACTTGTAGTATTAGAGCACAATAACTCAGGAGAAAGGAAGTTGTTGATTAACCCCATGAGAGCTGGATCCAGCACTAAAGATGTGCTGCTGCTGCATGATAAAAGGTTATATTGCTAAAATAAACACAGTAGATGTTTTCCGTGGCACATAATAGCAAGATTTATGAAAAAAAAAAAAAAGTTATAGTAGTGGACAACTTCTTCAAGTCCACAACACTTGGTGCAAATATCAAATGCAGCTCAGCAGTCTATAGGAAACTTCAGAGGAAAATGCAATCACGCAGAAAGTCTATGAAGCACAATTATTCTTGAGGATACTTGACACGAATAAGTCCTTGTCTTAGTCCAAAACACAGATAGATATGCTTATAAGGCAGTTTAAATAATATCTTAGCTCATCCAGGGAGGTCTGGGTAACAGTCTCAGGTTCTTGCAGAGCAGAAACAGCTTACATGTCCAGCAAATGCAGATGGAAGTAAACACGAGCAGCAGATGAAGGATTACTGGAAACTTGTGTATGCAGCAGGAACTGTCATGTCGGACGCTGTTCAGACCAGGTCGTCCGACAGACAGCGGTAATTCCGCTTTTGACCACTATTTGCTTATAATGTCAGGGAGAGACTAGGTGGGCGCGAGCTTATAACCCGGGCCCCTGCAATTTCCCTAAGACTAGGGAAATCCTGACTGACCCTCTACCTGAAGTTTACACTGATGGTGTGCATGTTCAGGCCTCGAACCTCACCCTGACTCCTGAGCTCAGCCCTAGGCTGAAACCTCCACCCACCACCCAGTGAAGAGGTAATACTTAAATACCCACAGAAAGCACAAACAAGGATAAAGGAAAATATACACCACGCCGCAGACACTCAGGAATACACTATAAATGTGCAGGGCAAAATAAACACAAATATAGGAAGGAGTAAATAAGACAAAGGTAAATACACCACCAGCAACGAATCTCCAACCACCAGCTCTCCACTCCAGACAGAGATAACAACGCAAGACAGAAGCTATAATCAGCGACGCCCAATGATCAGGAGAACTATTTAAAGGCCATGGAAATGGCCCAGCCTCCAATCCGAGGATCAGGTAAATTAACCCCGTAACAGCTAGACAAAATCTAGCAGACGCCAATGAGCAAATAGTGGTCAAAATCGGAATTACCGCTGTCTGTCGGATGACCTGGTCTGAACAGCGTCCGACATGACAGGAACTCAGAGCAGAATAGCAGGATAACCCCACAGGTTCACAGGAGCAGGTATATAGCCAGTGAGTCACCAGAGGTCAGGAGCTGGATGCAAGGCAGAATACTCTAGCACAGACTGAAGGCTGGGGTGGAGTTTTATAACAGGAAGACACAGTGCACATGAGACCAAAGACGCCATCTTGGAAAAGGGCAGTAATGCACAAAAAGGTAATAAAAAATGTTCAGAGTCCTGACACTTTGTTATACCATGCCTGAGGAAGGGACCTAAGAAGTCCCAAAAGCTTGCTTTGTAACATCATTTATTTTATTTTTGTTAGCCAATAAAACGTATCATAACTACAAAATTATCTTGTTTTTCACACTGAGAGCATTATTTTTTCAACTGGCTAACACGGTACCAAACCTCTTTTTTTCTTTTAACTCATTTCTCCTGTGATGTTTATGCCCCCAGCCCTTCCAGTGATATATATGCCCCCAGCCCTTCCAGTGATTTATATCTATGCCCCCTGCCCCTCCGATGCAGTGTATGCCCCCATGTTTTCTGTGATGTGTAAGCCCCCAGCTCCTCCTGTGCTGTGCATACCCCCAGCACGTTCTGTGTTGTGTTTGCCCCCAGGCCCTCCTGTCATGTACAGGCGCATCTCACAAAATTAGAATATCATCAAAAAGTTAATTTATTTCAGTTCTTCAATACAAAAAGCGAAACTCAAATATTAGATAGAGTCATTACAAACAGAGTGATCTATTTCAAGTGTTGATTTCTGTTAATGTTGATGATTATGGCTTACAGCCAATGAAAACCCAAAAGTCATTATCTCAGTAAATTAGAATACTTTATAACACCAGCTTGAAAAATGATATTAACATCCGAAATGTTGGCCTACTGAAATGTATGTTTAGTAAATACACTCAATATTTGGTCGGGCTCCTTTTGCATCAATTACTGCATCAATGCAGCATGGCATGGAGGCGATCAGCCTGTGGCACTGCTGAGGTGTTATGGAAGCCCAGGTTGCTTTGATAGCAGCCTTCAGCTCATCTGCATAGTTGGATCTGGTGTCTCATCTTCCTCTTGGCAATACCCCATAGATTCTCTGTGGGGTTAAGGTCAGACGAGTTTGCTGGCCAATCAAACACAGTGATACTGTTGTTTTTAAACCAGGTATTGGTACTTTTGGCAGTGTGGACAGGTGCCAAGTCCTGCTGGAGAATGAAATTTCCATCTCCAAAAATCTTGTCTGCAGAGGGAAGCATGAAGTGCTCTAAAATTTCATGATAGGTGGCTGGTTTAAAAACAACAGTATCATTGTGCTTGATTGGCCAGCAAACTTGCTGTCATGGTTTGGACACGGTTAATGCCCTGCCCTCTCAGGGTTAATTGTTATAGCCTCCTTTTGGATCTGGGAGGGATATTTATACCCACGCTGGACTAGGATTCTCTGTCAGTTATACTTTCGTTCTGTAGTGTGTCTGACCCCCTGGTGTGCGTGTGCATTCTGTGTTGTTTGTTTGCTCTCCATGCCTTATCTGATGTTTAATCCTCTTGGCTTCCCTGCTTTGTGTTTCTATCCATTCCCTTACTCGGCTTTCTGACCTCCGGCTTCCACCTGACTATCCTTCCGTCTCACCCTCAGGTACCTCGCTTATTCCCTGGTTACTGACCTTGACACGTTTGACTACTGTCCGGCGCCATTCGCCTCCTTGCACCCCGGTGCCTGGCTCCGCCCCTGGCCACTTCCGCTTGGTAACATGGTTCAGGTCCTGCTTGCTACCCGGTGAGTTCTCCACTGTTCTGCTCTGTGCTCCCTTACTGCAGTGAGTAGCCTCACAGCAGTAATTACACCCGGGAGCCGTGACACTTGCCTGACCTTAACCCCATAGAGAATCTATGGGGTATTGTCAAGAGGAAGATGAGAGACACCAGACCCAACAATGCAGATGAGCTGAAGGCTACTATCAAAGCAACCTGGGCTTCCATAACACCTCAACAGTGCCACAGGCTGATCGCATCCATGCCACGCCGTATTGATGCAGTAATTGATGCCAAAGAAGCCCTGACCAAGTATTGAGTGCATTTACTGAATATACATTTTAGTAGGCCAACATTTCTGATTTTAAAATCATTTTTTCAAGCTGGTGTTATAAAGTATTCTAATTTACTGAGATAATGACTTTTGGGTTTTCATTGGCTGTAAGCCATAATCATCAACATTAACCCCTTAATTCCATATGACGTACTATCCCGTCAAGGTGACCTGGGACTTAATTCCCAGTGACGGGATAGTACGTCATACGCGATCGGCCGCGCTCACGGGGGGAGCGCGGCCGATCGCGGCCGGGTGTCAGCTGACTATCGCAGCTGACATCCGGCACTATGTGCCAGGAGTGGTCACGGACCGCCCCCGGCACATTAACCCCCGGCACACTGCGATCAAACATGATCGCAGTGTGCCGGCGGTACAGGGAAGCATCCCGCAGGGAGGGGGCTCCCTGCGTGCTTCCCTGAGACGATCGGTACAAGGGAATGTACTCACCTTGTACCGAGAGTCTTCTCCCTGCAGTCCCCGGATCCAAAATGGCCACGGGGCTGCATCCGGGTCCTGCAGGGAGTACTTCCAGGTCAGGAGCAGGCTGCAGCTGCAGCTCTGTAAGCCTGCAGCGATGAATGAGATCGCCGATCTCACAGAGTGCTATGCAAACTGTAAGATCGGCGATCTGTGATGTCTCCCCCCCGGGACAAAGTAAAAAAAAAAATTTCCACATGTGTAAAAAAAAAACCAAATTCCTAAATAAAGAAAAAAAAATATATTATTCCCATAAATACATTTCTTTATCTAAAAAAAACAAAAAAACAATAAAAGTACACATATTTAGTATTGCCGCGTCCGTAACAACCCAACCTATAAAACTGTCCCACTAGTTAACCCCTTCAGTGAACGCCGTAAGAAAAAAAGAAAAAAAACGAGCCAAAAAAGAACGCTTTATTATCATACCGCCAAACAAAAAGTGGAATAACACACGATCAAAAAGACGGATATAAATAACCATAGTACCGCTGAAAATGTCATCTTGTCCCGCAAAAAAACGAGCCGCCAAACAGCATTATCAGCGAAAAAATAAAAAAGTTATAGTCCTCAGAATAAAGCGATGCAAAAATAATTATTTTTTCTATAAAATAGCTTTTATCGTATAAAAGCGCCAAAACATAAAAAAATATATAAATGAGATATCACTGTAATCGTACTGACCCGACGAATAAAACTGCTTTGTCAATTTTACCAAACGCAGAACGGTATAAACGCCTCCCCCAAAAGAAATTCATGAATAGCTGGTTTTTGGTCATTCTGCCTCACAAAAATCGAAATAAAAAGTGGTAAAAAACTGTCACGTGTCCGAAAATGTTACCAATAAAAACGTCATCTCGTCCCGCAAAAAACAAGACCTCACATGACTCTGTGGACCAAAATATGGAAAAATTATAGGTCTCAAAATGTGGAGACGCAAAAACTTTTTTGCTATAAAAAAGCGTCTTTTAGTGTGTGACAGCTGCCAATCATAAAAATCCGATATAAAAAACACTATAAAAGTAAATCAAACCCCCCTTCATCACCCCCTTAGTTAGGGAAAAATAATAAAATTTAAAAAATGTATTTATTTCCATTTTCCCATTAGGGCTAGGGTTAGGGCTAGGGTTAGGGTTGGGGCTAGGGTTAGGGTTGGGGCTAGGGTTAGGGTTGGGGCTAGGGTTAGGGCTAGGGTTGGGGCTAGGGTTAGGGCTAGGGTTGGGGCTAGGGTTGGAGCTAAAGTTAGGGTTAGGGTTTTGGGGCTAAAGTTGGGGTTAGGGTTGGGGCTAAGGTTAGGGTTGGGGCTAAAGTTAGGGTTAGGGTTGGGGCTAAAGTTAGGGTTGGGGCTAAAGTTAGGGTTAGGGTTTGGATTACATTTACGGTTGGGATTAGGGTTGGGATTAGAATTAGGGGTGTGTCAGGTTTAGGGGTGTGGTTAGGGTTACTGTTGGGATTAGGGTTAGGGGTGTTGTTGGATTAGGGTTTCAGGTAGAATTGGGGAGTTTCCACTGTTCAGGCACATCAGGGGCTCTCCAAACGCGACATGGCGTCCAATCTCAATTCCAGCCAATTCTGCGCTGAAAAAGTAAAACAGTGCTCCTTCCCTTCCGAGCTCTCCCGTGCGCCCAAACAGGGGTTTACCCCAACATATGGGGTATCAGCGTACTCGGGACAAATTGGACAACAACTTTTGGGGTCCAATTTCTCTTTTTATCCTTGGGAAAATAAAAATTTGGGGGGCTAAAAATCATTTTTGTGGGAAAAATAAGATTTTTTTATTTTCACGGCTCTGCGTTGTAAACTGTAGTGAAACACTTGGGGGTTCAAAGTTCTCAAATCACATCTAGATAAGTTCCTTGGGAGGTCTAGTTTCCAATATGGGGTCACTTGTGGGGGTTTCTACTGTTTGGGTACATCAGGGGCTCTGCAAATGCAATGTGACGCCTGCAGACCAATCCATCTAAGTCTGCTTTCCAAATGGCGCTCCTTCCCTTCCGAGCTCTGCCATGCACCCAAACAGTGGTTCCCCCCCACATATGGGGCATCAGCGTACTCAGGACAAATTGGACAACAACTTTTGGGGTCCAATTTATCCTGTTACCCTTGTGAAATTACAAAACTGGGGGCTAAAAAATCATTTTTGTGAAAAAAATAATAATTTTTATTTTCACGGTTCTGCGTTATAAACTGTAGTGAAACACGTGGGGGTTCAAAGCTCTCAAAACACATCTAGATAAGTTCCATAGGGGGTCTACTTTCCAAAATGGTGTCACTTGTGGGGGGTTTTAATGTTTAGGCACATCAGGGGCTCTCCAAACGCAACATGACGTCCCATCTTAATTCCAGTCAATTTTGCATTGAAAAGTAAAATGGCGCTCCTTCACTTCCGAGCTCTGATATGCGCCCAAACAGTGCTTTACCCCCACATATGGGGTATCGTCGTACTCAGGACAAATTGCACAACAACTTTTGTGGTCTAATTTCTTCTCTTACCCCTGGGAAAATTAAAAAATTGGGGGTGAAAAGATCATTTTTGTGAAAAAATATGATTTTTTATTTTTACGGCTCTGAACTATAAACTTCTGTGAAGCACTTGTTGGGTCAAAGTGCTCACCACACATCTAGATAAGTTCCTTAAGGGGTTTACTTTCCAAAATGGTGTCACTTGTGGGGGGTTTCAATGTTTAGGCACATCAGGGGATCTCCAAACGCAACATGGCGTCCCATCTCAATTCCAGTCAATTTTGCATTGAAAAGTCAAATGGCGCTCCTTCCCTTCCGAGCTCTGCCATGCGCCCAAACAATGGTTTACACCCACATATGGGGTATCAGCGTACTCAGGACAAATAGCACAACAACTTTTGTGGTCTAATTTCTTCTCTTACCCTTGGGAAAATAAAAAATTTGGGCCGAAAAGATCATTTTTGTGAAAAAATATGATTTTTTATTTTTACGGCTCTGCACTATAAACTTCTGTGAAGCACTTGTTGGGTCAAAGTGCTCACCACACATTTAGATAAGTTCCTTAAGGGGTCTTCTTTCCAAAATGGTGTAACTTGTGGGTGGTTTCAATGTTTAGGCACATCAGGGGCTCTCCAAATGCAACATGGCGTCCCATCTTAATTCCAAGCAATTTTGCATTGAAAAGTAAAATGGCGCTCCTTCCCTTCCGAGCTCTGCCATACGCCCAAACAATGGTTTACACCCATATATGGGGTATCAGCGTATTCAGGACAAATTGCACAACAATTTTTGGGGTCCAATTTCTTCTCTTACCCTTGGGAAAATAAAAAATTGGGGGCGAAAAGATCAATTTTGTGAAAAAATATGATTTTTTATTTTTACGGCTCTGCATTATAAACTTCTGTGAAACACTTGGTGGGTCAAAGTGGTCATCACACATCTAGATAAGTTCCTTAGGGGGTCTACTTTCTAAAATGGTGTCACTTGTGGGGGGTTTCAATGTTTAGGCACATCAGGGGTTCTCCAAACGCAACATGGCGTCCCATCTCAATTCTAGTCAATTTTGCATTGAAAAGTCAAATGGCGCTCCTTTCCTTCCGAGCTCTGCCATGCGCCCAAACAGTGGTTTACCCCCACATATTGGGTATCAGCGTACTCAGGACAAATTGTGCAACAACATTGGGGTTCCATTTTCTCCTGTTACTCTTGGTAAAATAAAACAAATTGGAGCTGAAATAAATTTTGTGTGAAAAAAAGTTAAATGTTTATTTTTATTTAAACATTCCAAAAATTCCTGTGAAAAACCTGAAGGGTTAATAAACTTCTTGAATGTGGTTTTGAGCACCTTGAGGGGTGCAGTTTTTAGAATGGTGTCACACTTGGGTATTTTCTATCATATAGACCCCTCAAAATGACTTCAAATGAGATGTGGTCCCTAAAAAAAAATGGTGGTGTAAAAATGAGAAATTTCTGGTCAACTTTTAACCCTTATAACTCCCTAACGGAAAAAAAATGTTGGTTCCAAAATTGTGCTGATGTAAAGTAGACATGTGGGAAATGTTACTTATTAAGTATTTTGCGTGACATATCTCTGTGATTTAAGGGCATAAAAATTCAAAGTTGGAAAATTGCGAAATTTTCAAAATTTTCGGCAAATTTCCGTTTTTTTCACAAATAAACGCAAGTTATATTGAATAAATTTTACCACTAACATGAAGTACAATATGTCACGAGAAAACAATGTCAGAATCGCCAAGATCCGTTAAAGTGTTCCGGAGTTATAACCTCATAAAGGGACAGTGGTCAGAATTGTAAAAATTGGCCCGGTCATTAACGTGCAAACAACCCTCGGGGCTTAAGGGGTTAACAGAAATAAACACTTGAAATAGATCACTCTGTTTGTAATGACTCTATATAATATAGGAGTTTCACTTTTTGTATTGAAGAACTGAAATAAATTAACTTTTTGATGATATTCTTATTTTGTGAGATGCACTTATGCCCCCAGAGTCTTCTTTTCAGAATTCATCGATAAGAGTTGACTGCGCTTCAGACCGATGTAAAGCTGGAAAATCACTTACGAGTAGAAACATCAATACCACCTAACATCGCAGCAACTCCAAAAAGAAGAAGTTCCAGTATGGGTGAGTTAAAAAATGCTTATATAGCAGGATAAATATAGAAATCATTAAAGAGAAGAACAATGCAAACCATTTAAAATCATTATACAAACCTTTATTAGTATATACAGACAAAACAATCTAAAAGATAAAATAATAATAATAATTTTATTTCTATAGCGCCGACATATTCCGCAGCACTTTACAAATTAGAGGGGACTTGTACATACAATAGACATTACAGCATAACAATCAACACATAGGTCAAAAAAATCATAAACGATCATTAAAAGAATGAAGCACGACAGGTAATGAAGATTCGGAGGCACAACAACCTAATAAATTAGACCATAATCGGTACCTTGCTGAGTAATAAATAAAGCATCAACAAATGTCTGTTTGTGGCCCATCCGCCACCAGACGAGAAGAGACTCCAACGCAAAAATAGGATAAAATTTTGCAAAGTTTATTGAAACAATTAAAAAATATATTTAGAAAGGGTACTAAAATTAGACAGGGCTAAAGCCTCAAAAAACAGGGAGGAAAAAACACAGCTCAGGCCAAGCACAGCATAGTGAATTCATAAAGAGACAGTTGCTCTATCAAAATATAGATAACAATTATGTAAGATTCATGAAAGCTGTCACTATTAAATATCTCAGTATAAGTCACATGAAGTTTATCAATGACATATTATGAATCCAATAGGCAAATCAAAGAATTAAAAGATACATAGGTGCAAAATAGGTGGTCTCACTGCAGGAAAACAAATGTGCAGTATCCAGAAATATTGTGTCCTAAGCAGTGGCAATTCTATTAATAGCAGCAAAGTCTATAGAGTCATGGGCTAAGGCATCATAATATCCTGGTAATTTGAGGCAAAAGAGTCCCCCTAAAAAAGTTTATTACCTGGGTAAAGTAGATGTATAAACCGGTATTATTACTGCTGGCCAAGGTGGATGTAGCAGAGCTATGTGATCCTCCCGCCCGACGTTTCGCTACTTGCTTCTTCCTTTTTAGGTATTTTTTGTTAATTATTCTAATTTACTGAGATAACGACTTTTGGGTTTTCATTGGCTGTAAGCCATAATCATCAACATTAACAGAAATAAACACTTGAAATAGATCACTCTGTAATGACTCTATATAATATATGAGTTTCACTTTTTGTATTGAAAAATTGAAATAAATTAACTTTTTGATGATATTCTAATTTAGTGAGATGCATTTCTATATACCTAAATATGGGTAACCAAGACAAAATCCTTAGTATGATAACAGTAAAACAGTAAGAAGAGTAAGGTAACCAATAATACTATGCCTAAGTAGGAATCTTGTATAACATACTAGTCACTTATTAAGGTCAAATAGCAGTTAACATACGCACGTGGTCAATATTGTTGGTACCCCTCAATTAATGACAGAAAAACCTACAATGGTCACAGAAATAACTTGAATCTGACAATAGTTATAATAAAAAAAAAATCTATGAAAATGAACAAATGGAAGTCAGACATTGCTTTTCAACCATGCTTCCACAGAATTAAAAAAAAAAAAAATAAAACTCATGAAATAGGCCTGGACAGAAATGATGGTACCCTTAACTTAATATTTTGTTGCACAACGTTTTGAGGCAATCACTGCAATCAAAAGATTCCTGTAACTGTCAATGAGACTTCTGCACTTCTCGACAGGTATTTTGGCCCACTCCAAACACGAGACAACTGGAGCAGTTTGCTCTTGAGAGAAGGTTGCCTTTTCCAGACGGCATGTTTCAGCCCTTTCCAAAGATGCTCAATATGATTTAGGTCAGGGCTCATAGAAGGCCACTTCAGAAGAGTCCAATGTTTTCCTCTTAGCCATTCTTGGGTGTTTTTTTTTACCTGTGTGTTTTGGGTCATTATCCTGTTGCAAGACCCATGACTGGTGACTGAGACCAAGCTTTCTGACACTGAGCAGCACATTTCTCTCTAGAATCCCTTGATAGCCTTGAGATTTCATTGTACCCTGCACAGATTCTAGACACCCTGTGCCTGATGCAGCATAGCAGCCCCAGAATATAACAGAGCCTCCTCCATGTTTCACAGTAGGGACAGTGTTCTTTTCTTGATATGCTTCAGTTTTCCGTCTGTGAACATAGAGCTGAGGTGCCTTGCCAAAAAATTCCATTTTTGTCTCATCTGTCCATAGGACATTCTCCCAGAAGCTTTGTGGCTTGTCAACATGTAGTTTGGCAAATCCAGTCTGGCTTTTTTATGATTTGTTTTCAACAATGGTGTCCTCCTTGGTTGCCTCCCATGAAGTCCACTTTGGCTCATACAACGACGGATGGTGCGATCTGACACTGATGTTCCTTGAGCTTGAAGTTCACTTTTGATCTGTTTAGAAGTTTTTCTGGGCTCTTTTGTTACCATTCGTATTATCCGTCTCTTTGGTTTGTCATCAATTTTTCTCCTGCGGCCACGTCCAGTGAGTTTGGCTACAGTCCCATGGATCTTAAATTTCTGAATAATATGTGCAACTGTAGTCACAGGAACATCAAGCTGCTTGGAGATGGTCTTATAACTTTTACCTTTAACATGTTTGTCTATCATTTTCTTTCTAATCTCCTGAGACAACTCTTTCCTTTGCTTCCTCTAGTCCATGTTGAGTGTGATACACACCATGTCACCAAACAGCACAGTGAGTATCTGTAGCCCTATATACAGGCCCACTCACTGATTCCAAGATTGTAGACACCTGTGATGCTAGTTAGTGGACACACCTTTTGTCACATTATTTTCAGGGGTACCATCATTTCTGTCCAGGCCTATTTCATGAGTTTTATTTTTATTTTTTTAATTCTGTGGAAGAATGGTTACTTTTGTAAGATTCAAGTTATTTCTGTGACCATTGTGGGTTTTTCTGTCATTAAACGAGGGGTACCCACAATTTTGACCACATGTGTAATAGTCACCAGAGGATGCCAATGCTGTGACAAGGTAGTGGCTGAGTCTCACCGCACCTGACGCGCGTTTTCAGGAAATGCCTCCCTCACCATTTTCTGTGCTGACTTTTCTATGCAGCATTTCCCCATAGACTTGCATTGGGTCCACAGGTAAAAAAACAAATCGGAAACGCATCAAAAATGCATGTAATCCGTAAATAAGTATGACGTTTTGTCAAAGCTAAATACCAGGAAGTATAAAAAATAAATCAGATTTATTTAAAACATGACATACCAACAAAACAAAAACCACAGCATCAAAAACACGATAAAACTGAAAAAACACAATAAAGAAACACAAGGAACCTAATTTAAATAATAGGTGCAGAAATTCCGCAACATTAAGAACTCACCAGAAGCTCATCATGGGAACGTAGCTTTCAAAATGTATCACTAGTGAAATCCTTCTTGTAGTTTCTGCCTTTTCTCAAGGCCCTGGTGAAAAACTACTGAATGTAAGAGAGAGGTTTTACAATTTTAGAATTTACAGCACATTGTAGGGTCAGTCATTTAAATAACGATAAATGGCTGATTCCATCATGTTCTTGAAACTGACAATGGAATCAATAGTGCTCTAAAAGTAATAATTTACTACTCATGGTACATGTAAAGCTGCTGGAATTGGCATGAATTGCTTTTAGTTTCATAGACTTTGGCCACAAGTCATCATTTGCGGGGTTTTTTTTTTTTTTTTGTCTTATGACATATTCTATGCCGTTTACTACACCAAATTTTTCAAAATGGCTCCCGCAGTTCATGATTTTTGTGGAAAGTCAAAACTCATTTTTAATTTTTTCTTTACTTTTTTGTGAATTTTTAGCACAAAAAGTCACACATTTTGAAAAATGTTGCAAAAAATATGGGAAAGGGGTAATATCAGGCATACATAAAATCACTCCAGGGGAAGGCGTGGGATACTGGAGTACATTTGCTATAAATATTTGACTTTTTGAAAAGTTGAAAATGGTGAAACTGACAAAAACATCTGGAAATCGTAGACATAACACAAAATAGGAAAACACATATAAAATAGACTTCAAAAAAGGCGGAAATTACAGGAAGAATAAGGTGCAAGGAAAATGAGACACACAAAGAAATAGACAAAAAAGGTGCCAACATTATAATGAATTGGGCTCTTTGTATTTTTAGGACCCGGTCCCTTGTGCAGATGAAGTTTGCTCCGTTAAACGATCCTAGGAAATAAAAATCTTACTTTGCTGTAGCTGGTGCTGCAGGCAGTGTGGCTTGGTGGCATCTCACCTGGCACCCAGCACATTCCCCCCCAGCCCCTGGTTGCAGGTCCCTACATTGATGTCACGGCAGCAAATTGCATGTCTGCTCAGCGTCCACCCCCCCACTCACCGTGAAAATACCTCCTTGCCCCTCCTTGGTTACATTGTCTCAAACCAAGGTCTTGAAGTGGATCCTGAGAAGATTTTTGCTGTTTTATAATGGCCCCATCCTCAGGGTCTGCGTGCCATCCAGCGCTTCATGGGTTTTGCCATCTTCTACAGGCAATTTATCCCGCACTTCTCATCCCTTATAGCACCTATTTCCACCTTAACCAAGAAGGGTGCCAATGCCACAGACTGGCCTGAGTCAGCAGTGTTGGCATTCCAGCAATTGAAAGAGGCCTTTGCGAGTGCTGCATCACCCCGATCCCAAAAAGCAGTTTCTCTTGGAGGTAGATGCCTCATCTGTCAGTTCCAGGGCAGTGCTTCTGCAAAGAACTTTTTTCCAAACTGTTTTCGCCGATTGAGCGAAATTATACTATTGGGGATCGCATATTTCTAGCTATTAAGATGGTGCTTGAGGAGTGGAGACGTACTGGAGGGTGCCAGCTCTCTGACAATAATTTCCATAGAATTCTGACCTTCCTGCAGTCCACCAAGAGATTGAATCCCCGCCAAGCCAGGATGGCATTCTTCTTCGCTCGTTTTAACTTTGAATCGCAATCCCGTCCTATGGAGAAGAATGTTTAGGCAGATGTCCTGTCTCGATCCTTTGATGTGACCGATTCCATGGAAGAGCCTCAGCACATCATCGATCCGTTCAGGATTATTGAGGCAGCCCCTGCCCTTTTAAAGTACATTCCTCTGGGCAAAACCTTTTTCCCCTCTGCTAAAAGGATGAAAATGTTGTCCCAGGGACAGGAGTCCCAATTTGCTGGTCATATGGGCATTAGTAAGTGGATTTCTCGCCGCTTTTGGTGGTTTACTATGTGTCAGAAACAAGTCTTCCAGAGATAAGCCTGCTGGTTTCCTCCAGCCTCTGCTGATTCCTTCTGGTCCGTGGCAACATATTGCTATGGATTTTATTATGGACCTGCCTCTCTCAGTGGTTGCAACAACTTATGGGTCGTGTGATGTATCAATTCTCTAGGATGGCTCATTTCACACCTCTGGCAGGCCTTCCCTCCTCTCCGAAGCTCGCCACCCAGTTCTTCCAACATGTATTTCATCTCCACGGTTTCACTCTCCACATAGTCTCTGATCATGGAGTACAGTTCACGTCTAAATTTTGGAGAGCCCAGTGCAATCTGTTGAACATCTAGCTAGACTTCTCCGACGAGTACCATCCGCAGACCAGTGGGCAAATGGAAAGGATAAACCAAATCCGCAAAAGCTACCTTCGTCACTTCATCTCTGTCCATCAAGATGACCAGGTATAACAACCCCCCGGGTGGAAATTTCCTACAATAACCACATTGGGGCGTCTTCCAGAGCATCTCCATTCTTTGTGGTATACTCCTAGTACCCTCAAGTACCTCTGCTATGTCTGCTTCTTCTGGGGTTCCAGCAGCTAATGCCTCGTACGGGGACTTCTTCCTGATTTGGCAGCAGACAGGGGATTCTCTCATAAAGGCAATGTCTCGGATGAAGAGAGGTTAGCCACCTCTGTATCATTCTGGAGATAAAGTCTGGTTGTTATTCTGTAATAATAATCATAATAAATAAATAATATTTGCCTGAAGGTGCCCTTGTACACATTTGCTCCCTGTTGCCTTGGTCCGTCCAAAGTTATCAAGCAACTTAATCCAGTGACCTACCTTCTTCAACTACCTGCGAATCTACAGATTCCAAATGCCTTCCATGTTTCGCTCCTGAAGCTGGTGGTCTTGAACCTCAAGTCCTCAAGTTACTTCTGCTACCACTGTTCCTGGGGGTCCCTCGGAAGTCTTCAAGGTTAAGAACATTCTAGATACAAAAAAAGGTATGGGAAAGGACCTTCTATCTGGTGGACTGAAAGGGCTTTGGGTCTAAGGAGAGATCCTGGAGAGAATATCTGTGCGCCTGTTATCCTGTAGAGGTTTCTCCGTTGGACTGTTCGATAAAGAAGGGGGTATAAGGGAAGGAGGTACTGTCACGGTGGCAACTTGCTGTCTCCTCAGCGCTGCCCCACTCAGACAGTCTCTGCAGGAAATTAGCCCACCACTTCCTGCAGAGATTAGGTTCCCTGGCCTATCCCATCCTGGCAGGGCCTTTATTAGGCAGCTCCACCCTACCACTTCCCACCTGGACATTGATTCTATTACTATAGCACTCGTTCATGCCTTCTCCCATTGTCTGCATCTCATTAATGACCCGGCCTGTGTGACCACTCTGCTTCTGACCTCGGCTACATGTTTTGAACCTGTGTTACCTGCTCCGACCTTGGACCGTCTGACCACGTTTTGTCTTTGCATTCCTGTACCGCGTACCCGTGGGTCTGACCCTACGGTCAGCTGCTGTAGCCCCTGGGACTGTCCTGGAGCATTGCATGACGACTACCTGTGCATTTACGTAAACCTATCAGTCGATCCATGCTGTCTATACCATGGGCAGCAGTAATCAGAACCAGGATGCACCATTGCAACCAGGTATATTCTGCAGCATTTCAGAGAAAACATAGTAAGGACTATAGAAGTAGATGAGACTAATCCGGTGTCACCATTGGCCATCTTCACCGTTATCGTTCTAGTTGATTGGTAGGTGTCTTCCATGTGTATATCGGCAGGGAGAAGCCGGCCACGGGCAGCGCTGGACTAGTCTCGAGACTCTCATATAGTCCTATAGTCCACGGATGCATTTCTCTGGGTTTCAGAAGCCTCTGATGGTAGGTGATAGTGTGAGGCTTAACAGTATTAAAATAATCTCACCAAAAAAGGAGCCACGAAGACTACAATACTCAAAAATGCCTAGTCACATAAATACACACAAAATCAATGGTGGGATGTGAGGATAAAATGGCAAGTTATGCCAACACTTATTGATAGTCATTTTACCAACACACTGTAATTATATTACAAGTGAAAAATGTCAATCCTTGGAGTTCTTCGCATTTGTGGGAGATCTTAAAGGGAATCTGTCACCCCAAAAATCGTATATGAGCTAAGGCCACCGGCATCAGGGGCTTATCTACAGCATTCTGTAATGCTGTAGATAAGCCCCCGATGTAACCTGAAAGGTAAGAAAAACAGGTTATATTATACTCACCCAGTGGTGGTCCCGCTGCGGTCCGGTCCAATGGGAGTCGCGGTCCGGCGCCTCCCATCTTCTTACGATGACATCCTCTTCTTGTCTTCCTGCCGCGGCTCTGGCGCAGACGTACTGATTTGACCTGTTGAGGGCAGATCAAAGTACTGCAGTGCGGAGGGGCCGAGAAAGGTCAGAGAGGCCCGGCGCCTGCGCACTGCAGTACTTTGCTCTGCTCTCACCAGGGCAAATCAGTACATCTGCTCCGGAGCCGCGGCAAGAAGACAAGAGGACATCATCCTATGAAGATAGGAGGCACCGGACCGGACTGCAGCAGGACCGCCCCTGGGTGAGTATAATCTAACCTTTTTCTTACCTTTCAGGTTACATCGGGGCCTTATCTACAGCATTACATTATTTATAGTGAGATTATAAGTCATGTTTTCATATTGTTGCGCCTCACATTACTGCTATTACCAGTGGATGTAGTGAGTCGTGCTCATTTTGTGGGGTCTGGCTGTGTATACAAGCCCCCGATGGTGACAGAAAAGGAGGCTCTAATGTGGCGTGTAGCAAGTAGAAGTAACAGCGCTGAGTGCTACACTTTTATTTCCGATAACATAATGGAAATCCAGTGGCCCCTATCTGTCATAGTCAGTGGTCCGCGGGCGCAGTGCGCCATGTGATGGATCCGAATCCTGCATAAAATCCTGTTTACTGTGTGAACCTATCGTAAGACATGTCAAAACGTTTTTTTGTGCAAAAATGTTTACATCTTCTGTAGGCTATATTCACACATCACTGATTTACAGTGGTGACACATTCTGCACATGTATCCCCCCTTTCTGAATCCCCTCCAGTGCATATTAGGGTCCTTGTAAACCCATCTCCATGACCTGGAGAAAAAGACTCCAGATAAGGCAAAGTTAGGAGTAACACAGGGATATAATAACTGTCCCCACCCATGAATGAGCCCCCCACTCCACCACGACCACCGTGAGTGACCTGGCGGAGGCGGCGTATTCACATTACGCTTTCCAAGACTCCGCTCCTGCTCTCTGCCGCCCCTAGTGGCTCGCGGTGGACATGACCAGTGTGAGGCGGATTCTCTTCCTGTGCGGCCGTAGAGGGGGAGCCGAGGTCACAGGATGGAGTCTCAGGGACCAGTGCAGAGCAGCGCAGGTGAGAGGGACGTAGCATTACGGGGAACAGGCGCCATTACCGGGTGACAGCCGGTACTCCCTGCATTGTCTAATCACGTGACCATCAGTAGACTAACGGGGTGTTCTGTTTGTAGTGCGGGCGGATTTCGGGGCTTATTCTCCTCCCGGCTCCACGCGGAAGCGGCACATCCGGTTCGCAGCGCACCATGACATCCTCCTGCTGCGGGAGGTCATCCACCACAACCCGTTCTGGGTGCGGGAGTTCGGCCAGGTGTGGGCGGCGGTGGCCGAGAGGATGAGCAGCGCCCTGCAGAGTGAGGGCTTCGAGGTGGACGGCAGGAGGTGCAGGGAGAGGACGGCGCTGCTGCTGGACTACTACAAGCGGCAGAACTACGCCATGCTGCGCAGGTGAGCGCCCCCTGCCTGCTTACTGCTGCTACTCCCATCACTGCTGCTACCCCCATCACTGCTGCTACTCCCATCACTGCCTGTAACTCCATCACTGCTGCCACTCCCATCACTGCCTGTAACTCCATCACTGCTGCCACTCCCATCACTGCTGCTACTCCCATCACTACCTGTAACTCCATCACTACCTGTAACTCCATCACTGCTGCTACTCCCATCACTACCTGTAACTCCATCACTGCTGGTGCTCCCATCACTGCTGCTACTCCCATCACTGCTGGTACTCCCATCACTGCCTGTAACTCCATCACTGCTGCCACTCCCATCACTGCCTGTAACTCCATCACTGCTGCCACTCCCATCACTGCCTGTAACTCCATCACTGCTGCCACTCCCATCACTGCTGCTACTCCCATCACTGCTGCTACTCCCATCACTGCTGCTACTCCCATCACTGCCTGTAACTCCATCACTGCTGCCACTCCCATCACTGCCTGTAACTCCATCACTGCTGCCACTCCCATCACTGCTGCTACTCCCATCACTGCTGCTACTCCCATCACTGCTGCTACTCCCATCACTGCCTGTAACTCCATCACTGCTGCCACTCCCATCACTGCCTGTAACTCCATCACTGCTGCCACTCCCATCACTGCTGCTACTCCCATCACTACCTGTAACTCCATCACTACCTGTAACTCCATCACTGCTGCTACTCCCATCACTACCTGTAACTCCATCACTGCTGGTGCTCCCATCACTGCTGCTACTCCCATCACTGCTGGTACTCCCATCACTGCCTGTAACTCCATCACTGCTGCTACTCCCATCACTGCTGCTACTCCCATCACTGCTGCTACTCCCATCACTGCTGCTACTCCCATCACTACCTGTAACTCCATCACTACCTGTAACTCCATCACTGCTGCTACTCCCATCACTACCTGTAACTCCATCACTACCTGTAACTCCATCACTGCTGCTACTCCCATCACTACCTGTAACTCCCATCACTACCTGTAACTCCATCACTGCTGCTACTCCCATCACTACCTGTAACTCCATCACTGCTGCTACTCCCATCACTACCTGTAACTCCATCACTGCTGCTACTCCCATCACTACCTGTAACTCCATCACTGCTGCTACTCCCATCACTACCTGTAACTCCATCACTGCTGCTACTCCCATCACTGCTGCTACTCCCATCACTGCTGCTACTCCCATCACTGCTGCTACTCCCATCACTGCTGCCACTCCCATCACTGCTGCTGGTGCTCCCATCACTGCTGCCACTCCCATCACTGCTGCTACTCCCATCACTGCTGCTACTCCCATCACTGCTGCTACTCCCATCACTGCTGCTACTCCCATCACTGCCTGTAATTCCATCACTACCTGTAACTCCATCACTGCTGCCACTCCCATCACTGCTGCTACTCCCATCACTGCTGCTACCCCCATCACTGCTGCTACTCCCATCACTGCCTGTAATTCCATCACTACCTGTAACTCCATCACTGCTGCTACTCCCATCACTGCTGCTACTCCCATCACTGCTGCTACTCCCATCACTGCTGCTACTCCCATCACTGCCTGTAATTCCATCACTACCTGTAACTCCATCACTGCTGCCACTCCCATCACTGCTGCTACTCCCATCACTGCTGCTACTCCCATCACTGCCTGTAATTCCATCACTACCTGTAACTCCATCACTGCTGCCACTCCCATCACTGCTGCTACTCCCATCACTGCTGCTACCCCCATCACTGCTGGTACTCCCATCACTGCCTGTAACTCCATCACTGCTGCCACTCCCATCACTGCTGCCACTCCCATCACTGCTGCTACTCCCATAACTGCCTGTAACTCCACCACTGCTGCTACTCCCATCACTACCTGTAACAACCATAACTGCCTGTAACTCCACCACTGCTGGTACTCCCATCACTGCTGGTACTCCCATCACTGCCTGGTACTCCCATCACTGCCTGGTACTCCCATCACTGCCTGTAACTCCATCACTGCTTCTACTCCCATCACTACTGCTGCTACTCCCATCACTGCTGCTACTCCCATCACTGCCTGTAATTCCATCACTACCTGTAACTCCATCACTGCCTGTAACTCCATCACTGCTTCTACTCCCGTCACTACTGCTGCTACTCCCATCACTGCTGCTACTCCCATCACTGCCTGTAATTCCATCACTACCTGTAATTCCATCACTACCTGTAACTCCATCACTGCTGGTACTCCCATCACTACCTGTAACTCCATCACTGTTTTTACTCCCATCACTGCCTGTAACTTCATCGCTGCTGGTGCTCCCATCACTACCTGTATCTCCATCACTGCTGGTACTCCCATCACTACCTGTAACTGCATCACTGCTGGTGCTCCCATCACAACCTGTAACTCCATCACTGCTGGTACTCCCATCACTGCTGGTACTCCCATCACTGCCTGTAACTTCATCGCTGCTGGTGCTCCCATCACTGCCTGTATCTCCATCACTGCTGGTACTCCCATCACTACCTGTATCTCCATCACTGCTGGTACTCCCATCACTACCTGTAACTCCATCACTGTTGTTACTCCCATCACTGCTGCTACTTCCATCACTGCCTCTAACGCCATCACTGCTGGTACTCCCATCACTGCCTGTATCTCCATCACTGCTGGTACTCCCATCACTGCTGTTACTCCCATCACTGCTGCTTCTCCCAACACTGCCTGTATCTCCATCACTGCTGGTACTCCCATGACTGCTGCTTCTCCCAACACTGCCTGTAACTCCATCACTGCTGGTACTCCCATCACTGCCTGTATCTCCATCACTGTTGCATCTCCCATCACTGTCTGTAACTCCATCGATGCTGGTACTCCCATCACTGCTGTTACTCCCAGCACTGCTGTTACTCTCATCACTGCTGGTACTCCCAGCACTACCTGTAACTCCATCACTGCTGGTACTCCCATCACTGCTGGTACTCCCATCACTGCTGGTACTCCCATCACTGCCTGTTACTCCCATCACTGCCTAGTACTCCCATCACTGCCTGCAACTCCATCTCTGCTGGTACTCCCATCACTACCTGTAACTCCATCACTGTTGGTACTCCCATCACTACCTGTAACTCCATCACTGTTGGTACTCCCATCACTGCCTGTAACTCCATCACTGCTGGTACTCCCATCACTGCCTGTAACTCCATCATTGCCTGTAACTCCATCACTGCTGGTACTCCCATCACTGCCTCTAACTCCATCACTGCTGGTACTCCCATCACTACCTGTAACTCCATCACTGCTGGTACTCCCATCACTACCTGTAACTCCATCACTGCTGGTACTCCCATCACTGCCTGGTACTCCCATCACTGCCTGGTACTCCCATCACTACCTGTAACTCCATCACTGCTGGTACTCTTATCTCTACCTGCAACTCCATCACTGCTGGTACTCCCATCGCTGCCTGTAACTCCATCATTGCCTGTAACTCCATCACTGCCTGTAACTCCATTACTGCTGGTATTCCCATCACTGCTGGTATTCCCATCACTGCCTGCAACTCCCATGAACGCTGGTACTCCCATCACTGCCTGTAACTCCATCACTGCTGGTACTCTCATCATTACCTGTAACTCCATCACTGCTAGTACTCCCATCACTGCCTGTAACTCCATCACTGCTGGTACTCCCATCACTACTGGTACTCCCATCACTACCTGTAACTGCATCACTGTTGGTACTCCCATCACTACCTGTAACTCCATCACTGTTGGTACTCCCATCACTGCCTGTAACTCCATCACTGCTGGTTCTCCCATCACTGCCTGTAACTCCATCACTGCTGGTATTCCCATCACTGCCTGTAACTCCATCACTGCTGGTACTCCCATCACTGCCTGTAACTCCATCACTGCTGGTACTCCCATCACTGCCTGTAACTCCATCACTGCTGGTACTCTTATCTCTTCCTGCAACTCCATCATTGCTGGTACTCCCATCACTACCTGTAACTCCATCACTGTTGGTACTCTCATCACTGCCTGTAACTCCATCATTGCCTGTAACTCCATCACTGCTGGTACTCCCATCACTGCCTGTAACTCCATCATTGCCTGTAACTCCATCACTGCTGGTACTCGCATCACTGCCTGTAACTCCATCACTGCTGGTACTCCCATCACTGCTGGTACTCCCATCACTGCTGGTACTCCCATCACTGCTGGTACTCCCATCACTGCCTGTTACTCCCATCACTGCCTAGTACTCCCATCACTGCCTGCAACTCCATCTCTGCTGGTACTCCCATCACTACCTGTAACTCCATCACTGTTGGTACTCCCATCACTACCTGTAACTCCATCACTGCTGGTACTCCCATCACTGCCTGTAACTCCATCATTGCCTGTAACTCCATCACTGCTGGTACTCCCATCACTGCCTCTAACTCCATCACTGCTGGTACTCCCATCACTACCTGTAACTCCATCACTGCTGGTACTCCCATCACTACCTGTAACTCCATCACTGCTGGTACTCCCATCACTGCCTGGTACTCCCATCACTGCCTGGTACTCCCATCACTACCTGTAACTCCATCACTGTTGGTACTCCCATCACTACCTGTAACTCCATCACTGTTGGTACTCCCATCACTGCCTGTAACTCCATCACTGCTGGTACTCCCATCACTGCCTGTAACTCCATCATTGCCTGTAACTCCATCACTGCTGGTACTCCCATCACTGCCTCTAACTCCATCAATGCTGGTACTCCCATCACTACCTGTAACTCCATCACTGCTGGTACTCCCATCACTGCCTGTAACTCCATCATTGCCTGTAACTCCATCACTGCTGGTACTCCCATCACTGCCTCTAACTCCATCACTGCTGGTACTCCCATCACTACCTGTAACTCCATCACTGCTGGTACTCCCATCACTACCTGTAACTCCATCACTGCTGGTACTCCCATCACTGCCTGGTACTCCCATCACTGCCTGGTACTCCCATCACTACCTGTAACTCCATCACTGCTGGTACTCTTATCTCTACCTGCAACTCCATCACTGCTGGTACTCCCATCATTGCCTGTAACTCCATCACTGCCTGTAACTCCATTACTGCTGGTATTCCCATCACTGCTGGTATTCCCATCACTGCCTGCAACTCCCATGAACGCTGGTACTCCCATCACTGCCTGTAACTCCATCACTGCTGGTACTCTCATCACTACCTGTAACTCCATCACTGCTAGTACTCCCATCACTGCCTGTAACTCCATCACTGCTGGTACTCCCATCACTACCTGTAACTGCATCACTGTTGGTACTCCCATCACTACCTGTAACTCCATCACTGTTGGTACTCCCATCACTGCCTGTAACTCCATCACTGCTGGTACTCCCATCACTGCCTGTAACTCCATCACTGCTGGTACTCCCATCACTGCCTGTAACTCAATCACTGCTGGTACTCCCATCACTGCCTGTAACTCAATCACTGCTGGTACTCCCATCACTGCTGGTATTCCCATCACTGCCTGCAACTCCCATCAATGCTGGTACTCCCATCACTACCTGTAACTCCATCACTGCTGGTACTCTTATCTCTACCTGCAACTCCATCACTGCTGGTACTCCCATCGCTGCCTGTAACTCCATCATTGCCTGTAACTCCATCACTGCTGGTACTCCCATCACTGCCTGTAACTCCATCACTGCTGGTACTCCCATCACTGCTGCTACTCCCATCACTGCCTGCAACTCCCATCAATGCTGGTACTCCCATCACTGCCTGTAACTCCATCACTGCTGGTACTCTCATCACTATCTGTAACTCCATCACTGCTAGTACTCCCATCACTGCCTGTAACTCCATCACTGCCTGCAACTCCCATCACTGCTGGTACTCCCATCACTACCTGTAACTGCATCACTGTTGGTACTCCCATCACTACCTGTAACTCCATCACTGCTGGTACTCCCATCACTGCCTGTAACTCCATCACTGCTGGTACTCCCATCACTGCCTGTAACTCAATCACTGCTGGTACTCCCATCACTGCCTGTAACTCAATCACTGCTGGTACTCCCATCACTGCTGGTATTCCCATCACTGCTGGTATTCCCATCACTGCCTGCAACTCCCATCAATGCTGGTACTCCCATCACTACCTGTAACTCCATCACTGCTGGTACTCTTATCTCTACCTGCAACTCCATCACTGCTGGTACTCCCATCGCTGCCTGTAACTCCATCATTGCCTGTATCTCCATCACTGCTGGTACTCCCATCACTGCCTGTAACTCCATCACTGCTGGTACTCCCATCACTGCCTGTAACTCCATCACTGCTGGTACTCCCATCACTGCTGCTACTCCCATCACTGCCTGCAACTCCCATCAATGCTGGTACTCCCATCACTGCCTGTAACTCCATCACTGCTGGTACTCCCATCGCTGCCTGTAACTCCATCATTGCCTGTATCTCCATCACTGCTGGTACTCCCATCACTGCCTGTAACTCCATCACTGCTGGTACTCCCATCACTGCCTGTAACTCCATCACTGCTGCTACTCCCATCACTGCTGCTACTCCCATCACTGCCTGCAACTCCCATCAATGCTGGTACTCCCATCACTGCCTGTAACTCCATCACTGCTGGTACTCTCATCACTACCTGTAACTCCATCACTGCTAGTACTCCCATCACTGCCTGTAACTCCATCACTACTGGTACTCCCATCACTGCTGGTACTCCCATCACTACCTGTAACTGCATCACTGTTGGTACTCCCATCACTACCTGTAACTCCATCAGTGTTGGTACTCCCATCACTGCCTGTAACTCCATCACTGCTGGTACTCCCATCACTGCCTGTAACTCCATCACTGCTGGTACTCCCATCACTGCCTGTAACTCCATCACTGCTGGTACTCCCATCACTGCGTGTAACTCCATCACTGCTGGTACTCCCATCACTGCCTGTAACACCATCACTGCTGGTACTCCCATCACTGCTGGTACTCCCATCACTACCTGTAACTCCATCACTGTTGGTACTCCCATCACTGACAGTAACCCCATCGCTGCTGGTACTCCCATCACTGCCTGTAACTCCATCACTGCTGGTACTCCCATCACTGCCTGCAACTCCATCACTGCTGGTACTCCCATCACTGCTGGTACTCCCATCACTGCTGGTACTCTTATCTCTACCTGCAACTCCATCACTGCTCGTACTCCCATTACTGCTGGTACTCTTATCACTGCCTGTAACTCCATCACTACCTGTAACTCCATCACTGCTGGTACTCCCTGCACTACCTGTATCTCCATCACTGCTGGTACTCCCATCACTACCTGTAACTCCATCACTGCTGGTACTCCCATCACTGCCTGTAACTCCATCGCTGCTGGTACTCCCATCACTACCTGTAACTCCATCACTGCTGGTACTCCCATCACTACCTGTAACTGCATCACTGCTGGTACTCCCATCACTATCTGTAACTCCATCACTGCTGGTACTCCCATCACTGCTGGTACTCCCATCACTGCCTGTAACTCCATCACTGCTGGTACTGCCATCACTGTCTGTAACTCCATCACTGCTGGTACTCCTATCACTACCTGTAACTCCATCACTGCTCGTACTCCCATCACTACCTGTAACTCCATCACTGCAGGTACTCCCATCACTACCTGTAACTGCATCACTGCTGGTACTCCCATCACTATCTGTAACTCCATCACTGCAGGTACTCCCATCACTACCTGTAACTGCATCATTGCTGGTACTCCCATCACTATCTGTAACTCCATCACTGCTGGTACTCCCATCACTGCCTGTAACTCCATCACTGCTGGTACTCCCATCACTGCCTGTAACTCCATCACTGCTGGTACTCCCATCACTGCGTGTAACTCCATCACTGCTGGTACTCCCATCACTGCCTGTAACACCATCACTGCTGGTACTCCCATCACTGCTGGTACTCCCATCACTACCTGTAACTCCATCACTGTTGGTACTCCCATCACTGACAGTAACCCCATCGCTGCTGGTACTCCCATCACTGCCTGTAACTCCATCACTGCTGGTACTCCCATCACTGCCTGCAACTCCATCACTGCTGGTACTCCCATCACTGCTGGTACTCCCATCACTATCTGTCACTCCATCACTGCTGGTACTCCCATCACTGCTGGTACTCCCATCACTGCCTGTAACTCCATCACTGCTGGTACTGCCATCACTGTCTGTAACTCCATCACTGCTGGTACTCCTATCACTACCTGTAACTCCATCACTGCTCGTACTCCCATCACTACCTGTAACTCCATCACTGCAGGTACTCCCATCACTACCTGTAACTGCATCACTGCTGGTACTCCCATCACTACCTGTAACTCCATCACTGCCTGTAACTCCATCACTGCCTGTAACTCCATCACTGCCTGTAACTCCATCACTGCTTGTACTCCCATCACTGCTGGTACTCCCATCACTACCTGTAACTCCATCACTGTTGGTACTCCCATCACTACCTGCAACTCTATCACTGCTCGTACTCCCATTACTGCTGGTACTCTTATCACTGCCTGTAACTCCATCACTACCTGTAACTCCATCACTGCTGGTACTCCCTGCACTACCTGTATCTCCATCACTGCTGGTACTCCCATCACTGCCTGTAACTCCATCACTGCTGGTACTGCCATCACTGTCTGTAACTCCATCACTGCTGGTACTCCTATCACTACCTGTAACTCCATCACTGCTCGTACTCCCATCACTACCTGTAACTCCATCACTGCAGGTACTCCCATCACTACCTGTAACTGCATCACTGCTGGTACTCCCATCACTATCTGTAACTCCATCACTGCAGGTACTCCCATCACTACCTGTAACTGCATCATTGCTGGTACTCCCATCACTATCTGTAACTCCATCACTGCTGGTACTCCCATCACTGCCTGTAACTCCATCACTGCTGGTACTCCCATCACTGCCTGTAACTCCATCACTGCTGGTACTCCCATCACTGCGTGTAACTCCATCACTGCTGGTACTCCCATCACTGCCTGTAACACCATCACTGCTGGTACTCCCATCACTACCTGTAACTCCATCACTGTTGGTACTCCCATCACTGACAGTAACCCCATCGCTGCTGGTACTCCCATCACTGCCTGTAACTCCATCACTGCTGGTACTCCCATCACTGCCTGCAACTCCATCACTGCTGGTACTCCCATCACTGCTGGTACTCCCATCACTGCTGGTACTCCCATCACTGCTGGTACTCTTATCACTGCCTGCAACTCCATCACTGCTCGTACTCCCATTACTGCTGGTACTCTTATCACTGCCTGTAACTCCATCACTACCTGTAACTCCATCACTGCTGGTACTCCCTGCACTACCTGTATCTCCATCGCTGCTGGTACTCCCATCACTACCTGTAACTCCATCACTGCTGGTACTCCCATCACTACCTGTAACTGCATCACTGCTGGTACTCCCATCACTATCTGTCACTCCATCACTGCTGGTACTCCCATCACTGCCTGTAACTCCATCACTGCTGGTACTGCCATCACTGTCTGTAACTCCATCACTGCTGGTACTCCCATCACTACCTGTAACTGCATCACTGCTGGTACTCCCATCACTACCTGTAACTCCATCACTGCCTGTAACTCCATCACTGCCTGTAACTCCATCACTGCCTGTAACTCCATCACTGCTTGTACTCCCATCACTGCTGGTACTCCCATCACTACCTGTAACTCCATCACTGTTGGTACTCCCATCACTACCTGTAACTCCATCACTGTTGGTACTCCCATCACTGCCTGTAACTCCATCACTGCTGGTACTCCCATCACTGCCTGTAACTCCATCATTGCCTGTAACTCCATCACTGCTGGTACTCCCATCACTGCCTCTAACTCCATCACTGCTGGTACTCCCATCACTACCTGTAACTCCATCACTGCTGGTACTCCCATCACTACCTGTAACTCCATCACTGCTGGTACTCCCATCACTGCCTGGTACTCCCATCACTGCCTGGTACTCCCATCACTACCTGTAACTCCATCACTGCTGGTACTCTTATCTCTACCTGCAACTCCATCACTGCTGGTACTCCCATCGCTGACTGTAACTCCATCATTGCCTGTAACTCCATCACTGCCTGTAACTCCATTACTGCTGGTATTCCCATCACTGCTGGTATTCCCATCACTGCCTGCAACTCCCATGAACGCTGGTACTCCCATCACTGCCTGTAACTCCATCACTGCTGGTACTCTCATCACTACCTGTAACTCCATCACTGCCTGTAACTCCATCACTGCTGGTACTCCCATCACTGCTGGTACTCCCATCACTACCTGTAACTGCATCACTGTTGGTACTCCCATCACTACCTGTAACTCCATCACTGTTGGTACTCCCATCACTGCCTGTAACTCCATCACTGCTGGTACTCCCATCACTGCCTGTAACTCCATCACTGCTGGTACTCCCATCACTGCCTGTAACTCCATCACTGCTGGTACTCCCATCACTGCCTGTAACTCCATCACTGCTGGTACTCCCATCACTGCCTGTAACTCCATCACTGCTGGTACTCTTATCTCTTCCTGCAACTCCATCATTGCTGGTACTCCCATCACTACCTGTAACTCCATCACTGTTGGTACTCTCATCACTGCCTGTAACTCCATCATTGCCTGTAACTCCATCACTGCCTGTAACTCCATTACTGCTGGTATTCCCATCACTGCTGGTATTCCCATCACTGCCTGCAACTCCCATGAACGCTGGTACTCCCATCACTGCCTGTAACTCCATCACTGCTGGTACTCTCATCACTACCTGTAACTCCATCACTGCTAGTACTCCCATCACTGCCTGTAACTCCATCACTACTGGTACTCCCATCACTGCTGGTACTCCCATCACTACCTGTAACTGCATCACTGTTGGTACTCCCATCACTACCTGTAACTCCATCACTGTTGGTACTCCCATCACTGCCTGTAACTCCATCACTGCTGGTACTCCCATCACTGCCTGTAACTCCATCACTGCTGGTACTCCCATCACTGCCTGTAACTCCATCACTGCTGGTACTCCCATCACTGCCTGTAACTCCATCACTGCTGGTACTCCCATCACTGCCTGTAACTCCATCACTGCTGGTACTCTTATCTCTTCCTGCAACTCCATCATTGCTGGTACTCCCATCACTACCTGTAACTCCATCACTGTTGGTACTCTCATCACTGCCTGTAACTCCATCATTGCCTGTAACTCCATCACTGCTGGTACTCCCATCACTGCCTGTAACTCCATCATTGCCTGTAACTTCATCACTGCTGGTACTCGCATCACTGCCTGTAACTCCATCACTGCTGGTACTCCCATCACTGCTGGTACTCCCATCACTGCTGGTACTCCCATCACTGCTGGTACTCCCATCACTGCTGGTACTCCCATCACTGCCTGTTACTCCCATCACTGCCTAGTACTCCCATCACTGCCTGCAACTCCATCTCTGCTGGTACTCCCATCACTACCTGTAACTCCATCACTGTTGGTACTCCCATCACTACCTGTAACTCCATCACTGTTGGTACTCCCATCACTGCCTGTAACTCCATCACTGCTGGTACTCCCATCACTGCCTGTAACTCCATCATTGCCTGTAACTCCATCACTGCTGGTACTCCCATCACTGCCTCTAACTCCATCACTGCTGGTACTCCCATCACTACCTGTAACTCCATCACTGCTGGTACTCCCATCACTACCTGTAACTCCATCACTGCTGGTACTCCCATCACTGCCTGGTACTCCCATCACTGCCTGGTACTCCCATCACTACCTGTAACTCCATCACTGCTGGTACTCTTATCTCTACCTGCAACTCCATCACTGCTGGTACTCCCATCGGTGCCTGTAACTCCATCATTGCCTGTAACTCCATCACTGCCTGTAACTCCATTACTGCTGGTATTCCCATCACTGCCTGCAACTCCCATGAACGCTGGTACTCCCATCACTGCCTGTAACTCCATCACTGCTGGTACTCTCATCACTACCTGTAACTCCATCACTGCTAGTACTCCCATCACTGCCTGTAACTCCATCACTGCTGGTACTCCCATCACTGCTGGTACTCCCACCACTACCTGTAACTGCATCACTGTTGGTACTCCCATCACTACCTGTAACTCCATCACTGTTGGTACTCCCATCACTGCCTGTAACTCCATCACTGCTGGTACTCCCATCACTGCCTGTAACTCCATCACTGCTGGTACTCCCATCACTGCCTGTAACTCAATCACTGCTGGTACTCCCATCACTGCCTGTAACTCAATCACTGCTGGTACTCCCATCACTGCTGCTACTCCCATCACTGCCTGTAACTCCATCACTGCTGCCACTCCCATCACTGCCTGTAACTCCATCACTGCTGCCACTCCCATCACTGCTGCTACTCCCATCACTGCTGCTACTCCCATCACTGCTGCCACTCCCATCACTACCTGTAACTCCATCACTACCTGTAACTCCATCACTGCTGCTACTCCCATCACTACCTGTAACTCCATCACTGCTGGTGCTCCCATCACTGCTGCTACTCCCATCACTGCTGGTACTCCCATCACTGCCTGTAACTCCATCACTGCTGCTACTCCCATCACTGCTGCTACTCCCATCACTGCTGCTACTCCCATCACTGCTGCTACTCCCATCACTACCTGTAACTCCATCACTACCTGTAACTCCATCACTGCTGCTACTCCCATCACTACCTGTAACTCCATCACTACCTGTAACTCCATCACTGCTGCTACTCCCATCACTACCTGTAACTCCCATCACTACCTGTAACTCCATCACTGCTGCTACTCCCATCACTACCTGTAACTCCATCACTGCTGCTACTCCCATCACTACCTGTAACTCCATCACTGCTGCTACTCCCATCACTACCTGTAACTCCATCACTGCTGCTACTCCCATCACTACCTGTAACTCCATCACTGCTGCTACTCCCATCACTGCTGCTACTCCCATCACTGCTGCTACTCCCATCACTGCTGCTACTCCCATCACTGCTGCCACTCCCATCACTGCTGCTGGTGCTCCCATCACTGCTGCCACTCCCATCACTGCTGCTACTCCCATCACTGCTGCTACTCCCATCACTGCTGCTACTCCCATCACTGCTGCTACTCCCATCACTGCCTGTAATTCCATCACTACCTGTAACTCCATCACTGCTGCCACTCCCATCACTGCTGCTACTCCCATCACTGCTGCTACCCCCATCACTGCTGCTACTCCCATCACTGCCTGTAATTCCATCACTACCTGTAACTCCATCACTGCTGCTACTCCCATCACTGCTGCTACTCCCATCACTGCTGCTACTCCCATCACTGCTGCTACTCCCATCACTGCCTGTAATTCCATCACTACCTGTAACTCCATCACTGCTGCCACTCCCATCACTGCTGCTACTCCCATCACTGCTGCTACTCCCATCACTGCCTGTAATTCCATCACTACCTGTAACTCCATCACTGCTGCCACTCCCATCACTGCTGCTACTCCCATCACTGCTGCTACCCCCATCACTGCTGGTACTCCCATCACTGCCTGTAACTCCATCACTGCTGCCACTCCCATCACTGCTGCCACTCCCATCACTGCTGCTACTCCCATAACTGCCTGTAACTCCACCACTGCTGCTACTCCCATCACTACCTGTAACAACCATAACTGCCTGTAACTCCACCACTGCTGGTACTCCCATCACTGCTGGTACTCCCATCACTGCCTGGTACTCCCATCACTGCCTGGTACTCCCATCACTGCCTGTAACTCCATCACTGCTTCTACTCCCATCACTACTGCTGCTACTCCCATCACTGCTGCTACTCCCATCACTGCCTGTAATTCCATCACTACCTGTAACTCCATCACTGCCTGTAACTCCATCACTGCTTCTACTCCCGTCACTACTGCTGCTACTCCCATCACTGCTGCTACTCCCATCACTGCCTGTAATTCCATCACTACCTGTAATTCCATCACTACCTGTAACTCCATCACTGCTGGTACTCCCATCACTACCTGTAACTCCATCACTGTTTTTACTCCCATCACTGCCTGTAACTTCATCGCTGCTGGTGCTCCCATCACTACCTGTATCTCCATCACTGCTGGTACTCCCATCACTACCTGTAACTGCATCACTGCTGGTGCTCCCATCACAACCTGTAACTCCATCACTGCTGGTACTCCCATCACTGCTGGTACTCCCATCACTGCCTGTAACTTCATCGCTGCTGGTGCTCCCATCACTGCCTGTATCTCCATCACTGCTGGTACTCCCATCACTACCTGTATCTCCATCACTGCTGGTACTCCCATCACTACCTGTAACTCCATCACTGTTGTTACTCCCATCACTGCTGCTACTTCCATCACTGCCTCTAACGCCATCACTGCTGGTACTCCCATCACTGCCTGTATCTCCATCACTGCTGGTACTCCCATCACTGCTGTTACTCCCATCACTGCTGCTTCTCCCAACACTGCCTGTATCTCCATCACTGCTGGTACTCCCATGACTGCTGCTTCTCCCAACACTGCCTGTAACTCCATCACTGCTGGTACTCCCATCACTGCCTGTATCTCCATCACTGTTGCATCTCCCATCACTGTCTGTAACTCCATCGATGCTGGTACTCCCATCACTGCTGTTACTCCCAGCACTGCTGTTACTCTCATCACTGCTGGTACTCCCAGCACTACCTGTAACTCCATCACTGCTGGTACTCCCATCACTGCTGGTACTCCCATCACTGCTGGTACTCCCATCACTGCCTGTTACTCCCATCACTGCCTAGTACTCCCATCACTGCCTGCAACTCCATCTCTGCTGGTACTCCCATCACTACCTGTAACTCCATCACTGTTGGTACTCCCATCACTACCTGTAACTCCATCACTGTTGGTACTCCCATCACTGCCTGTAACTCCATCACTGCTGGTACTCCCATCACTGCCTGTAACTCCATCATTGCCTGTAACTCCATCACTGCTGGTACTCCCATCACTGCCTCTAACTCCATCACTGCTGGTACTCCCATCACTACCTGTAACTCCATCACTGCTGGTACTCCCATCACTACCTGTAACTCCATCACTGCTGGTACTCCCATCACTGCCTGGTACTCCCATCACTGCCTGGTACTCCCATCACTACCTGTAACTCCATCACTGCTGGTACTCTTATCTCTACCTGCAACTCCATCACTGCTGGTACTCCCATCGCTGCCTGTAACTCCATCATTGCCTGTAACTCCATCACTGCCTGTAACTCCATTACTGCTGGTATTCCCATCACTGCTGGTATTCCCATCACTGCCTGCAACTCCCATGAACGCTGGTACTCCCATCACTGCCTGTAACTCCATCACTGCTGGTACTCTCATCATTACCTGTAACTCCATCACTGCTAGTACTCCCATCACTGCCTGTAACTCCATCACTGCTGGTACTCCCATCACTACTGGTACTCCCATCACTACCTGTAACTGCATCACTGTTGGTACTCCCATCACTACCTGTAACTCCATCACTGTTGGTACTCCCATCACTGCCTGTAACTCCATCACTGCTGGTTCTCCCATCACTGCCTGTAACTCCATCACTGCTGGTATTCCCATCACTGCCTGTAACTCCATCACTGCTGGTACTCCCATCACTGCCTGTAACTCCATCACTGCTGGTACTCCCATCACTGCCTGTAACTCCATCACTGCTGGTACTCTTATCTCTTCCTGCAACTCCATCATTGCTGGTACTCCCATCACTACCTGTAACTCCATCACTGTTGGTACTCTCATCACTGCCTGTAACTCCATCATTGCCTGTAACTCCATCACTGCTGGTACTCCCATCACTGCCTGTAACTCCATCATTGCCTGTAACTCCATCACTGCTGGTACTCGCATCACTGCCTGTAACTCCATCACTGCTGGTACTCCCATCACTGCTGGTACTCCCATCACTGCTGGTACTCCCATCACTGCTGGTACTCCCATCACTGCCTGTTACTCCCATCACTGCCTAGTACTCCCATCACTGCCTGCAACTCCATCTCTGCTGGTACTCCCATCACTACCTGTAACTCCATCACTGTTGGTACTCCCATCACTACCTGTAACTCCATCACTGCTGGTACTCCCATCACTGCCTGTAACTCCATCATTGCCTGTAACTCCATCACTGCTGGTACTCCCATCACTGCCTCTAACTCCATCACTGCTGGTACTCCCATCACTACCTGTAACTCCATCACTGCTGGTACTCCCATCACTACCTGTAACTCCATCACTGCTGGTACTCCCATCACTGCCTGGTACTCCCATCACTGCCTGGTACTCCCATCACTACCTGTAACTCCATCACTGTTGGTACTCCCATCACTACCTGTAACTCCATCACTGTTGGTACTCCCATCACTGCCTGTAACTCCATCACTGCTGGTACTCCCATCACTGCCTGTAACTCCATCATTGCCTGTAACTCCATCACTGCTGGTACTCCCATCACTGCCTCTAACTCCATCAATGCTGGTACTCCCATCACTACCTGTAACTCCATCACTGCTGGTACTCCCATCACTGCCTGTAACTCCATCATTGCCTGTAACTCCATCACTGCTGGTACTCCCATCACTGCCTCTAACTCCATCACTGCTGGTACTCCCATCACTACCTGTAACTCCATCACTGCTGGTACTCCCATCACTACCTGTAACTCCATCACTGCTGGTACTCCCATCACTGCCTGGTACTCCCATCACTGCCTGGTACTCCCATCACTACCTGTAACTCCATCACTGCTGGTACTCTTATCTCTACCTGCAACTCCATCACTGCTGGTACTCCCATCATTGCCTGTAACTCCATCACTGCCTGTAACTCCATTACTGCTGGTATTCCCATCACTGCTGGTATTCCCATCACTGCCTGCAACTCCCATGAACGCTGGTACTCCCATCACTGCCTGTAACTCCATCACTGCTGGTACTCTCATCACTACCTGTAACTCCATCACTGCTAGTACTCCCATCACTGCCTGTAACTCCATCACTGCTGGTACTCCCATCACTACCTGTAACTGCATCACTGTTGGTACTCCCATCACTACCTGTAACTCCATCACTGTTGGTACTCCCATCACTGCCTGTAACTCCATCACTGCTGGTACTCCCATCACTGCCTGTAACTCCATCACTGCTGGTACTCCCATCACTGCCTGTAACTCAATCACTGCTGGTACTCCCATAACTGCCTGTAACTCAATCACTGCTGGTACTCCCATCACTGCTGGTATTCCCATCACTGCCTGCAACTCCCATCAATGCTGGTACTCCCATCACTACCTGTAACTCCATCACTGCTGGTACTCTTATCTCTACCTGCAACTCCATCACTGCTGGTACTCCCATCGCTGCCTGTAACTCCATCATTGCCTGTAACTCCATCACTGCTGGTACTCCCATCACTGCCTGTAACTCCATCACTGCTGGTACTCCCATCACTGCTGCTACTCCCATCACTGCCTGCAACTCCCATCAATGCTGGTACTCCCATCACTGCCTGTAACTCCATCACTGCTGGTACTCTCATCACTATCTGTAACTCCATCACTGCTAGTACTCCCATCACTGCCTGTAACTCCATCACTGCCTGCAACTCCCATCACTGCTGGTACTCCCATCACTACCTGTAACTGCATCACTGTTGGTACTCCCATCACTACCTGTAACTCCATCACTGCTGGTACTCCCATCACTGCCTGTAACTCCATCACTGCTGGTACTCCCATCACTGCCTGTAACTCAATCACTGCTGGTACTCCCATCACTGCCTGTAACTCAATCACTGCTGGTACTCCCATCACTGCTGGTATTCCCATCACTGCTGGTATTCCCATCACTGCCTGCAACTCCCATCAATGCTGGTACTCCCATCACTACCTGTAACTCCATCACTGCTGGTACTCTTATCTCTACCTGCAACTCCATCACTGCTGGTACTCCCATCGCTGCCTGTAACTCCATCATTGCCTGTATCTCCATCACTGCTGGTACTCCCATCACTGCCTGTAACTCCATCACTGCTGGTACTCCCATCACTGCCTGTAACTCCATCACTGCTGGTACTCCCATCACTGCTGCTACTCCCATCACTGCCTGCAACTCCCATCAATGCTGGTACTCCCATCACTGCCTGTAACTCCATCACTGCTGGTACTCCCATCGCTGCCTGTAACTCCATCATTGCCTGTATCTCCATCACTGCTGGTACTCCCATCACTGCCTGTAACTCCATCACTGCTGGTACTCCCATCACTGCCTGTAACTCCATCACTGCTGCTACTCCCATCACTGCTGCTACTCCCATCACTGCCTGCAACTCCCATCAATGCTGGTACTCCCATCACTGCCTGTAACTCCATCACTGCTGGTACTCTCATCACTACCTGTAACTCCATCACTGCTAGTACTCCCATCACTGCCTGTAACTCCATCACTACTGGTACTCCCATCACTGCTGGTACTCCCATCACTACCTGTAACTGCATCACTGTTGGTACTCCCATCACTACCTGTAACTCCATCAGTGTTGGTACTCCCATCACTGCCTGTAACTCCATCACTGCTGGTACTCCCATCACTGCCTGTAACTCCATCACTGCTGGTACTCCCATCACTGCCTGTAACTCCATCACTGCTGGTACTCCCATCACTGCGTGTAACTCCATCACTGCTGGTACTCCCATCACTGCCTGTAACACCATCACTGCTGGTACTCCCATCACTGCTGGTACTCCCATCACTACCTGTAACTCCATCACTGTTGGTACTCCCATCACTGACAGTAACCCCATCGCTGCTGGTACTCCCATCACTGCCTGTAACTCCATCACTGCTGGTACTCCCATCACTGCCTGCAACTCCATCACTGCTGGTACTCCCATCACTGCTGGTACTCCCATCACTGCTGGTACTCTTATCTCTACCTGCAACTCCATCACTGCTCGTACTCCCATTACTGCTGGTACTCTTATCACTGCCTGTAACTCCATCACTACCTGTAACTCCATCACTGCTGGTACTCCCTGCACTACCTGTATCTCCATCACTGCTGGTACTCCCATCACTACCTGTAACTCCATCACTGCTGGTACTCCCATCACTGCCTGTAACTCCATCGCTGCTGGTACTCCCATCACTACCTGTAACTCCATCACTGCTGGTACTCCCATCACTACCTGTAACTGCATCACTGCTGGTACTCCCATCACTATCTGTAACTCCATCACTGCTGGTACTCCCATCACTGCTGGTACTCCCATCACTGCCTGTAACTCCATCACTGCTGGTACTGCCATCACTGTCTGTAACTCCATCACTGCTGGTACTCCTATCACTACCTGTAACTCCATCACTGCTCGTACTCCCATCACTACCTGTAACTCCATCACTGCAGGTACTCCCATCACTACCTGTAACTGCATCACTGCTGGTACTCCCATCACTATCTGTAACTCCATCACTGCAGGTACTCCCATCACTACCTGTAACTGCATCATTGCTGGTACTCCCATCACTATCTGTAACTCCATCACTGCTGGTACTCCCATCACTGCCTGTAACTCCATCACTGCTGGTACTCCCATCACTGCCTGTAACTCCATCACTGCTGGTACTCCCATCACTGCGTGTAACTCCATCACTGCTGGTACTCCCATCACTGCCTGTAACACCATCACTGCTGGTACTCCCATCACTGCTGGTACTCCCATCACTACCTGTAACTCCATCACTGTTGGTACTCCCATCACTGACAGTAACCCCATCGCTGCTGGTACTCCCATCACTGCCTGTAACTCCATCACTGCTGGTACTCCCATCACTGCCTGCAACTCCATCACTGCTGGTACTCCCATCACTGCTGGTACTCCCATCACTATCTGTCACTCCATCACTGCTGGTACTCCCATCACTGCTGGTACTCCCATCACTGCCTGTAACTCCATCACTGCTGGTACTGCCATCACTGTCTGTAACTCCATCACTGCTGGTACTCCTATCACTACCTGTAACTCCATCACTGCTCGTACTCCCATCACTACCTGTAACTCCATCACTGCAGGTACTCCCATCACTACCTGTAACTGCATCACTGCTGGTACTCCCATCACTACCTGTAACTCCATCACTGCCTGTAACTCCATCACTGCCTGTAACTCCATCACTGCCTGTAACTCCATCACTGCTTGTACTCCCATCACTGCTGGTACTCCCATCACTACCTGTAACTCCATCACTGTTGGTACTCCCATCACTACCTGCAACTCTATCACTGCTCGTACTCCCATTACTGCTGGTACTCTTATCACTGCCTGTAACTCCATCACTACCTGTAACTCCATCACTGCTGGTACTCCCTGCACTACCTGTATCTCCATCACTGCTGGTACTCCCATCACTGCCTGTAACTCCATCACTGCTGGTACTGCCATCACTGTCTGTAACTCCATCACTGCTGGTACTCCTATCACTACCTGTAACTCCATCACTGCTCGTACTCCCATCACTACCTGTAACTCCATCACTGCAGGTACTCCCATCACTACCTGTAACTGCATCACTGCTGGTACTCCCATCACTATCTGTAACTCCATCACTGCAGGTACTCCCATCACTACCTGTAACTGCATCATTGCTGGTACTCCCATCACTATCTGTAACTCCATCACTGCTGGTACTCCCATCACTGCCTGTAACTCCATCACTGCTGGTACTCCCATCACTGCCTGTAACTCCATCACTGCTGGTACTCCCATCACTGCGTGTAACTCCATCACTGCTGGTACTCCCATCACTGCCTGTAACACCATCACTGCTGGTACTCCCATCACTACCTGTAACTCCATCACTGTTGGTACTCCCATCACTGACAGTAACCCCATCGCTGCTGGTACTCCCATCACTGCCTGTAACTCCATCACTGCTGGTACTCCCATCACTGCCTGCAACTCCATCACTGCTGGTACTCCCATCACTGCTGGTACTCCCATCACTGCTGGTACTCCCATCACTGCTGGTACTCTTATCACTGCCTGCAACTCCATCACTGCTCGTACTCCCATTACTGCTGGTACTCTTATCACTGCCTGTAACTCCATCACTACCTGTAACTCCATCACTGCTGGTACTCCCTGCACTACCTGTATCTCCATCGCTGCTGGTACTCCCATCACTACCTGTAACTCCATCACTGCTGGTACTCCCATCACTACCTGTAACTGCATCACTGCTGGTACTCCCATCACTATCTGTCACTCCATCACTGCTGGTACTCCCATCACTGCCTGTAACTCCATCACTGCTGGTACTGCCATCACTGTCTGTAACTCCATCACTGCTGGTACTCCCATCACTACCTGTAACTGCATCACTGCTGGTACTCCCATCACTACCTGTAACTCCATCACTGCCTGTAACTCCATCACTGCCTGTAACTCCATCACTGCCTGTAACTCCATCACTGCTTGTACTCCCATCACTGCTGGTACTCCCATCACTACCTGTAACTCCATCACTGTTGGTACTCCCATCACTACCTGTAACTCCATCACTGTTGGTACTCCCATCACTGCCTGTAACTCCATCACTGCTGGTACTCCCATCACTGCCTGTAACTCCATCATTGCCTGTAACTCCATCACTGCTGGTACTCCCATCACTGCCTCTAACTCCATCACTGCTGGTACTCCCATCACTACCTGTAACTCCATCACTGCTGGTACTCCCATCACTACCTGTAACTCCATCACTGCTGGTACTCCCATCACTGCCTGGTACTCCCATCACTGCCTGGTACTCCCATCACTACCTGTAACTCCATCACTGCTGGTACTCTTATCTCTACCTGCAACTCCATCACTGCTGGTACTCCCATCGCTGACTGTAACTCCATCATTGCCTGTAACTCCATCACTGCCTGTAACTCCATTACTGCTGGTATTCCCATCACTGCTGGTATTCCCATCACTGCCTGCAACTCCCATGAACGCTGGTACTCCCATCACTGCCTGTAACTCCATCACTGCTGGTACTCTCATCACTACCTGTAACTCCATCACTGCCTGTAACTCCATCACTGCTGGTACTCCCATCACTGCTGGTACTCCCATCACTACCTGTAACTGCATCACTGTTGGTACTCCCATCACTACCTGTAACTCCATCACTGTTGGTACTCCCATCACTGCCTGTAACTCCATCACTGCTGGTACTCCCATCACTGCCTGTAACTCCATCACTGCTGGTACTCCCATCACTGCCTGTAACTCCATCACTGCTGGTACTCCCATCACTGCCTGTAACTCCATCACTGCTGGTACTCCCATCACTGCCTGTAACTCCATCACTGCTGGTACTCTTATCTCTTCCTGCAACTCCATCATTGCTGGTACTCCCATCACTACCTGTAACTCCATCACTGTTGGTACTCTCATCACTGCCTGTAACTCCATCATTGCCTGTAACTCCATCACTGCCTGTAACTCCATTACTGCTGGTATTCCCATCACTGCTGGTATTCCCATCACTGCCTGCAACTCCCATGAACGCTGGTACTCCCATCACTGCCTGTAACTCCATCACTGCTGGTACTCTCATCACTACCTGTAACTCCATCACTGCTAGTACTCCCATCACTGCCTGTAACTCCATCACTACTGGTACTCCCATCACTGCTGGTACTCCCATCACTACCTGTAACTGCATCACTGTTGGTACTCCCATCACTACCTGTAACTCCATCACTGTTGGTACTCCCATCACTGCCTGTAACTCCATCACTGCTGGTACTCCCATCACTGCCTGTAACTCCATCACTGCTGGTACTCCCATCACTGCCTGTAACTCCATCACTGCTGGTACTCCCATCACTGCCTGTAACTCCATCACTGCTGGTACTCCCATCACTGCCTGTAACTCCATCACTGCTGGTACTCTTATCTCTTCCTGCAACTCCATCATTGCTGGTACTCCCATCACTACCTGTAACTCCATCACTGTTGGTACTCTCATCACTGCCTGTAACTCCATCATTGCCTGTAACTCCATCACTGCTGGTACTCCCATCACTGCCTGTAACTCCATCATTGCCTGTAACTCCATCACTGCTGGTACTCGCATCACTGCCTGTAACTCC